>NC_064626.1:701386990-701690020 GCF_023864275.1 Schistocerca cancellata
TTGGGCAACTATAAACTAATAAATTAATGAAACAACGCTTCAGTTGATAACATTTTTTCATAAAATTTAATGCTCTCTTTCCGAAAACTGATATCAAGTGGCGAAGAGTTTGCATAATAATAGAAATTTCTTACTGTAAATAAGAAACTGACCAGCCACTATGGTTACTCTGTTTATTAATCACACATATGCTGGGCGAGCACATTGAGAACCATTTTGACATAATTCGCTCGCTGTTTGCTTCGTAGTATAGTTTTTTTTTTTTTTTTGTATCGTTTACAATGTTACTTCTGTATGTGCGAACAGGTGTTTCATTTTCTAAAGAAACATCAATAATTTTGCCAGAGCAGTTATTTGTCGACTTACTATTGGGTCCTTGCACTAGATGTGTCAGAGTTCAGTATGACTATGCTGGATGTGTCCGCTCCCTGCGAGATGATACAAATGTTTCTGAAAGAGACATATACAGTCAGAATGAAAAGTATTCGGTCGCACGGATTTTTAGTGCCGAGAAGAGTCGTTGTGAGACGCTGTAATGTTCGTTTGTTGCGTGAAGAACGAAAATACGAGCCACATACATTTAACTACATTATGCCCATCATCCATAAAGTAGAAATGGACAATAGCAAATAGGCTTCGCGAAGCCATTGCTGAAAACAGCAATGTGAAAGTCCCGCGTGGTTGCAAATGGCTATTGATGAATTCAAGAATATGAGACGCACTTCATGTTACGTCAAAAATTACAGCCGGTCAGTCGATGCGGTGCAGATATGAAAGTCTTCGGAAAGCGGAATGTAGTCCTGCAAAGTTGCTTTGAAATCAGCATAATCCCGTTAATGCCGTATAAGTTTTTTTTCGCGAAATTTGGAACAAGATTTGTGTTTCAGGGATATTATTTACGACATACAAATCCAAAAAAATTAGAAGCACTCTTAGCTGATTATCTGTACTCATTTATTACCAAAAAGACAAACCTAATGACCAAAGACCACAAATATTTTTAGTTAACTAAAATGCATGTATCAGAGATAGGACATTTAAAACATAGCGACAGGCACAAACTTGGTGAGTCACGCGCACAACAGAACACGCCCACAGAAAGGTTTTTTCAGGCTGACTTAAACTGCTACGTCTCTGCGCAGCGTTGTGCTGCCTTGCGGACACCGCTGCCATCTGTCGTCGGACAAAGTATCTAACAGCGATGCGCAGCATTTCAGGCGCTCATCTCTGACACTTTGTGGGATTCATCGTAACTTAAGATCTTTGTTATATCGCTGCATTCTGTACTTTGGGACTGTTGCGACAACCATTGGTTGCTTTGTCCATTATAGATAAATGTGGCAAAGAAGGGTGGCGTTGCTCGTTCAGTTCTCTTGCAACTGCGCTTTATAATTTTTTACTGCTGTCGTATTGCACGAAACATGATGAATAACCTCTTCAGATGTAATACAATTTCAGATTTTACTACAACTTGTACTATCATTTCTGCATAATGCGCAGTTCCGTCGAGAAACTTTACCTTGTTTAACACCGAAATTCGTGGGTTCCTGTGCTACAAGGAGGCATCTCATCGACAAAAATTAAATTTCTTACGTGGTATCCACCCATTTTTAACGATCTTCGATGTGAAATTTCCAGAACGATTGATCGCGACATAGAAACAAAATTACGAAAATTTAGTCACATATTTGGAACAATTCATAGAACTCTCAAATATAAAACAAAACAAAAAACAAACTAACACTTCGAGTGGTTCTAAACGTTGCACCCAGATGGTTTCTTTCGCTTCTAGATGCTGAAGAGTTTCGGTTCAGGACTCTCTGAGAACGTTTGTGTTTCAACAAACGTAAACTTGACACGGACTCTGAAGAAATACTTGCTCAGTTTGATTTAACAAAATTACGCGTTAAGAAAAGCTTGGTATAATGCGTAAGCTCAGCGCACAGAAAAAGCTGAAGGGTGTTATCACAAAGTAAAAAAGGCGCGATAAGTACAGGCGCGGTAAACGGAGAAAGGTGTGAAGAATCTCTGTTGGTCGAGAGTCACAAAAGTGATTAGAGCGTCCGCTGCACCCGTGACCCATTTGCGTGGATTGCGCGCATCCTTTCGACAAGTCGTGGGGTGTCAGACAGTTTACCACGAGATCACACGAGAAAAACGGCTTACGTCGTGTAAGACTGACAGTAAGGAGAGAAAAGACGCTATGGAAAGTGAGTTATTCATCTGGCTTCAAACTTTCATTTAATAGATTTTAGAGTATTGAGTAAAGTGCAGGTTAAACCGCTGGCTTTTCATTAACTACATTATTCGATATTAAAACTAAAAGCCGGAGAGTACCATTTTAGTAAAGGAATGTGGGATTCATAGTTTGGCCCGTATACTCTTTACTTCAGGCATCAAAAGTGTTTTTGCAAAGTACGCAATATAGGAGGTAACAGTGGCCTTGTCTCGGTCGGCTGGGAGCCTCATTAAAACAGATTAAAGGAGGTCGTAGTGGAGGATGTGGACTTGATATGCCAAAAAAAGTTTTAGTGTGCATCAAAAATCTTAAAACACGGTAAATGTTGCTTTAGAGTCTCTTAACAACGCTTTGACGTAGTATCGTTTTTTTTCCAATATTTGGATTTACATCGCATTTAGTGCGGAAAACGATCCGGCAGCAGTTACGTTGTAGAGCCAACAGCTAGCTGGAGGAGTACTTTTGCTGAAAAAAAGGATTTGGTATCGTTCGATTAAAATGAATAAACTGTGTTGTTTCTGTGGAAAATAGCGAGCTAACATTTAAGTAAATAGCGTGCCAACATTTAAGTGATCGTAGACTCGAGTTCTTCTACTGTATTGTGACGTTTCGCCCCACAGATTCAGGAAGATAGAATTTACGTGGAGACACAAGAGGTGTTTAACTACTGGTCCGATGGTCGTATTTTGAATTTTCCTAAGAGCAATCATTTACCGACGGGTTTTACGTCAATAACACAGAGGCCGAGAGATTGGCTAGCCTTGTCTCGGTCGGCTGGGAGCCTCATTAAAACAGATTAAAGGAGGTCGTAGTGGAGGATGTGGACTTGATATGCCAAAAAAAGTTTTCTTTTGCTCTCCGTGGGATAATTAATAATGGTAGCCGAAGACCATCTGTTGCGCACCCTCTGCAGTAAGTGCATGACAACAGCGATCGTTCTATCTCGTCGGCGCGGACAAAAGGAGCATTTCAGACTGCCAGTGTTCCTTCGTCCTTCAGGATGAAAAAGAAATTTGAAACAACGATAATCCATTTTTTGTTGCGAGTTTTTCTTTTGAATTACCATCATTTCGTCACGACGAATGACTCATTTTGTACTCTGTACGCCGCAGTAAAGCAGAATTCTCCATACGAAGGGCGACATTTGATTTATTCTGCAACTATAATTGCAGAAATCGTTTTAAGTACCCTAACTTAACATGACATGGAGTATAACGATAAAATGTCCAGTGGAAATGAAACCATAAATTCTTTTGCGGGAAGTCAGAGCTAATGAAAGCGTTTGAAGGAGGCGCGCATTACCTTCAAATAGAAAGATCTAGAGCACAGTTTCCATAAAGAGATGAAGATAGAACAACAACATGGGTAGAGCTATCTCAAAGAAATCGTCCCAGCATTCACTTAGGATCATTTAGAAAAACAGTGGGAAATTTAAACTACGATAGTCTCCCGCATACTGGCACACTGTATAATGCGTTTATTAATAATACTCTCACTCCTTAATGTAAAACGCCAAACAACGCGATATAGGCATATTTTCAGCATTTAACCAACTTTTTAAAATTCGAATTAATTACAATGAAACGAAGCGTGGCTATTAGGTCTCATATTTACCGATTCAGTTTTCCTGTTCTAACTTACACCGGAGAAACCACATTTCGTCTCTTCTATAGGGACCCATTCTTAACCCAGAAGTTCCGGGAGGAAGCGAAGACAGCAGTGGGTAGCCATCCGCAGCGCAAAGGAGAGAACAATGACTGGGCAGGACTCACTGGAAATATTTATTTACTGCCCATTGTATGCTGCCAAGTTATTAGCTCCATAATGAGGGAGCTGCTCGTAAAGAATAAGACTGAACCGCTTGCCACGCATTTTAACCGTATTGCTTGGAGAGTTCTCATCTTTGCTCTTAAGCACGGAACACAGAAACTGTGGAAGCCGAAGCACCACGCTTTCTTGAGCTCAGTGCATAAGCGGAAACTATCTTTACGGCTTTGCACTGAAAACATAAAATTAGCAGAAACAGCAACAGCACTCGAGTAATGCGGTGATTTAACATAAATTGCTCGCTCACTTTCAAACCATTTTCGTACATTCAGCGAGCCATTCCTGGAACGTGAACCATCTCGGTCATTTTTTCGCCATAGAATAGGTATATCTATGGAGCGAGCATTCAGACGCGTAGAACAGAATTTTTGTCAGCAACATAAAAATGTTCAAATGTGTGTGAAATCTTATGGGACTTAACTGCTAAGGTCATCAGTCCCTAAGCGTACACACTACTTAACCTAAGTTATCCTAAGGGCAAACACACACATCCATGCCCGAGGGAGGACTCGAACCTCCGCCGGGACCAGCCGCACAGTTGCGCCGTAAAGCTTGTCCGCAAGCGCTCCGCAGATTATATTGCTAGTACAGACGATCCCAGTCAAAACCACCATGGCTCTTGTACATGCGTTTCAGAGGCATCTTAATAATTTCCGCGCGATATTTGAAATGAATTAAATGATCATACAGCATTATTTAGGTAATTTGGCCTCCTGGTGCATATCTTATTGCTTGACACCAGTTTGGCGGTATGTGCGTCTTTGTGATGAAGATGCGAGTAAATATTTTTAGCGACGAAATTCTTCCTCTCTTACTTTGTTTCCATATTTTTAATCTTCGTTCACCCTTACATAAATTAATTCCACCTACTCATTTTCAACGTAGCAGGTACTAGTAGTACAGATTTCTGTTGTGACTGCTTTAAAATAAGTACAACGGTTCCCATGTAATCTGGAGGTACTACTGAGGCTGTCATACACAGATATTATCTGCCGATGAACATTGCTCGAAATATGTGTACATGTGATTGACTGCCACCAAACTCCCGCACTGTCACATTTGTCTAGCACTTGTCTCGTAAATACACTGAGCCGTGCGGTGAGAAAAGTCACGGGATACGATACGGACGTAAACAGATGGCGGTAGTATCATGTAAACAAGGTGCAAAAGGGCAGTTCATTGTGGTAGCTGTCATTTGTGCTCAGGTGACTCCCGTGAAAACGTTTCCGACATTATTATGGGCGTGTGGCGGGAATTGGAAATCGTTAGGGAATTCAACATTCTGAGATCCAGAGTGTCAAGAGCGTGCCAAGAATACCAAATTTCTCTACCACGGATAACATTGGGGCCAAAGACTTCCCTTCAGGGCAGCCGGAGGTGCCTATGCTGCCCATGTTAAAATCACTAAGTTTGAGGAACATTTATGAATAAACTACCAAATACAAAAATTTGAATTTTTTTTACATATAGAGTGGTTTAGTATTGCAGTTATGACAGAGGGATTTTGGAGCATCTTTTCTAGTTTCCTTCCAATTATTTTTTTTATTAATGACCCAAATTTTGTTACAAATAATTGCTTTATAATTAAACTGAAATGAAACTACTGAACATATTGCCAAATGGCTGTGTTACAATGTAAGTTTGACCACTAGGAGTGCTGTATAAAAATTATTTCATCTCTCTAGCTTGAGTGGATTTTGAGAAAATGTTCCTTATATTCGAAAAATTCTAATTTACGGGAAATGGCTATCAAAGTTTCTCAATATATTCCTGCACTATAGGATGGATTATCAGGGTCATCCTCCAAAAGCTTCCTCTTCTGTCTTCTTTTCTGGCCTGTTGTTCCATCATACTTCATATGCCTTTCTCTTCTTTCTGCTCCTCTTATCCTTTCTCTGTCAATATTTCTTAGTGCTCGTACAGTGTTCACCCCAACTGTAAATCCTAATGCCTTCAGAACTTCACAATTCACACTGTTTCCTTGGTTCTAGGTTGCTATTGCATCATAAATGCCAAAGTGCAGTGTTTTTATGCTTACAAACACCCTTTTAGGAATCACTTTCCAAATCAAATTGTTTACGCTCTCATTAGGATTCTGCGTCATTCCGTGTAGATATTTGTGTAACAATTCTGGCTGTGCTAAGCCATGAAAAATTGGTTTTATTGCATTTATCACAGCTGCTGGCAAACCATGTTTGTGATCATAGTCCTTTTTTGCATTATATTTGCACCAGGAATCTTTTGGGCACAGGCTGTGTTGAGGGTATTCATTGGAAAAGGCAGTATGAAGGAACAATGCCCACACTGCTTTTCGCATGTCACTAACATTACTAGTATTTTGCCTTATAGCATACCCACAGTATCTCTGTAGACGTTCAATCACCTCATCAGTAAGCCTGCCTCTCCCTCCTATTGTCTTTCCATCACTGAGCTTACTTGAACCCAAAGTTTGTTTGAGCCTTCGAAGCCGAAACGGTAAACAGCAGAGAGACGATGTACCGCGCTCTTAGCGCTTCATTTGTCACAGAAAACAATGTAGCCAACCCTTGCACACTCGCTGTATGCGTAACATAAGGCGCTGTATGCGTAACCGGCCGAGAAAATCCCAAGCAGTTCGCCAGGAAGTCACGAAAGGGTGTTAGATGCATTCAGCGGCCGCCCATTTCCTCTGCAGGCGTGGGGGAAAATGGTAATAACTCCACTTCTAGGGGGAGTAGAACAATAATTCGAAGTTTACATTAAAGAGGAATGTTCCAATTAATTTTCGGCAGCAAAAAAAAAAAATCGTAATTTTTTGGATTTGACCACCTCCGGATCCCCTTAATGGTCGAGAGCATCTGTGAAATAACCACAAAAATCGATGTGGGATGTATTCGATAGGACAGTGCGGTGAAATTTGGCCTGAATGGGCAATAGAAGCAGGCGACTGACGCGAGTGCCTTTGCTAACAGCACGACATCGCCTGCAGCTCCTCTACTGGGATTGTGACCACGTCCGTTGGAAAACTGGCCTCGTCAGATGAGGCTATAAGAGATCAAGCTGTAAGTGCTGATGGTAGGTTTCGAGTGTGGCGCAGACCCTACGAAGCCATGGACCCAAGTTGTCAACAAAGTATTGTGCAAGCTGGTGGCGGCTCCATAATGGTGTGGACTGTGTTTACATGGAATAGGCTGTGTGCTCTAGTCCAGTTGAACGGACCATTGACTGGAAATGGTTATGTTCGGCTATCTGGGGACCATTTCCAGCCATTCATGGACTTCATGTTCCCAAACAACGATGTCATGTCACTGGTCCATAATTGTTCGCGATTGGTTTTAAGAACATTCTGGGTATTTCAAGCGAATGATTTGGCCACTCATATCGCCCGACTTGAATCTCATCGAATATTTATGGGACATAATCGAGAGATCAGTTCGTGCACAACATCCTGCACTGTCAACACCTCCGTCTATGAGGCAGAGTGGCCCAATTTGTATGTAGGGAGCTTCTAACTACTTGTTGAGTCCATGCCACGTCGAGTTGCTGCACTACGACAAACAAAAGGAGGTCCGACACGATACTGAGAGGTATCCCATGACCTTTTTCAAATGGCTCTGAGCACTATGGGACTTAACTTTTGAGGTCATCAGTCCCCTAGAACTTAGAACTACCTAAACCTAACTAACCTAAGGACATCACACATATCCATGCCCGAGGCAGGATTCGAACCTGCGACCGTAGCGGTCGCGCGGTTCCAGACTGTAGCGCCTAGAACCGCTCGGCCACTCCAACCGGCTGACATTTGTCACTTCAGTGTCAGTAGACAAGAAAAGAATAGAAACATTTGAAATGTGTTGCTACACTAGAATTGTGAAGATTAGCTGACATATCGAGTAAATAATGAGGAGTTACCGAATCGAACTGGAGAAAACAGAAGTTTGTGTACTGTTTGATTTAAAGAAGGGATCGCTTGCTACGACGTATCCTGAGGGAAGTTTGGTGGTGTGTGTGTGTGGGGGGGGGGGGGAGTTATTCCAACGTTATTTACTTCTTATTACACTCTGTTTCGACATTTTCCAACAAATAAAGCGCCTCTTAATTGTACTGTTAATGTAATTAGACTTCCGCCTTACTTACCTATGAAAAGCAGTATGTCGTCCTTTGATGTATTTAGTTTCAATCCATAACACCAATAGTTCAGCACCACTGCAGTTGCAAATAAATAAAGGTGTTTAAACAAGGCAAATACATGTAATGTTAAAGCCTATCTTAGGGTAAAAGGAAACGAATCACCATACCTACGTTACGTGACTATTTTGATTTGATGCTGGTGGCATGCGCAATACGCTAAGCTCACTCCATAGATATTTTTACGCTGTTGTTTTCTTGTTCAGTTCTTGACTTCTAACCATAATAGGTGCCTTCTCTGTTGTACCTTCATCATTTACGTTTTTAGTTGCAAAACGTTGATGCTACGAACTGGAAAACGAGGGTGCATAATTTCTCACTATATTCGTACCATTGTATCAGTGACATCACAAGACAAATGCTTCAATCGTTTCCATATTCTGCTGTTGCCATCTCTGGATCGCGAAATTACCTGCTCGCTTCTCTGTCCTGCTCACCTACGCTACTCTTCATTGTTATGCGCAAGTGTCTACTATGACTAGTGCCTTGTACTCAACAGTTTCGATCCTGTGTATAAAAGGTGACTCGCTGAGATTCAAGGACACGTACTGCGGTAACAAATTTTAATTGTCGTGGAGACAAATGCTTTTTAGACACGGAAGAAAGCGTACAACGACAAGGCATCGATAACCGGCGTTTTTGTCTGTGCGCGTATCGCGACTGTAATTTTCAGGTTAAGGTGTTTAATAACTGTAAAATGTCTCCAGGAACCATATGTTTGTTGTTTCTGTGATTTCTAACGTGCTTCAGATATTAACTGGTTTTTCAGAATTACGTATGGATTTTCAGCTTTATATACGAGGGTTGGAACTTAAATAGTGGCAACTATTTATTCACAACCGATACAAAAGAGTTACATGTTTGCACCTGTTACCGTCCTTCAGATCAGTCACCAGCGTTGTGTAGAACCCGTTGCCAGCGATGTGGAAGGCGTAGTACACCGTTAGCAGAGCCTGTTCTGCTGATGATGCTAATGGAGCGGTCTACTGCCTGTTGAATCTCTGGAACAGTTCTGAAGCGAATGTCATCTTGGGAATCAAATCAAAGTCACAAGGATTTAAGTCCGAGGAATATGGTGGATGGTACAGTACTTTCCAGTCCCATCGACCGAACAGAGCAGCCACAGCTTGCGCTGTATACGCCCGCGCATTGTCGTGCAAAATGATGGTTGGTTTGCGCAGAAAGTGTCGCCGCTTCATTCGCAAAGATGGTCGCAGGTGATGCTCCAAAAACGAGCAGTAATACTGTACATTGACGGTGGCATTCGCTCCAGCACTGTTCCAGATATTGGGCAGGCAGTAGACCGCTCCATTCGCACCATCAACAGCTAACGGTATACTACACCTTCCACATCGCTGGCAACTGGTTCTACACAACGCTGGTGACTACTTTGAAGGGCAGTAACAGGTGCAAACATGTAACAAATGGTTCAAATGCCTCTGAGCACTATGGGACTTAACATCTGAGGTCATCAGTCCCCTAGAACTTAGAACTACTTAAACCTAACTAACCTAAGGACATCACACACATCCATGCCCGAGGCAGGATTCGAACCTGCGACCGGAGCAGCAGCGCGGCTCCGGACTGGAGCGCCTAGAACCGCTCGGCCACCGCTCCTGTCTCCTTCAAGGACTGTGTTGAACACAAGGGGTTCAGAAATTCCCGTTACAAACTTCTAGGACTTGTATAGGGGTGTGAGTTGATAATAATTTGAATGGGGACGCAAGTCCGGAAACGAGCAGTTTTCGTTCTACGACGGTTTCAGTTCAGGTGTTTAACTCATCCACTTTTGCTTGAGGAATTGAATCAGGCCTGAAGCGGTGCAACTATTAGGTAACAGTTCGAAAGAAAACATAATTAAACATCCATTTATCACTTAAGCTCATTTGCTTGTATTAACACTTGAACATTTCATACATACATTATTCCAAAACAAAAAAGAAACCAGCATACTGTACATGCAGAATAGTATTGGTGCATTGCAGTAGCTGCTCGATGTGGCGACCACCAACGTTGTTACAGACATTGTACCTACGAAGCATGTTGGTAAACACTCTACATGCCCCCTGGTGTCTCTTCAGTTTCTAGTGCAGCGGCCATAACTGATTCCAGCAGATCTTCCTCTGTCTCTACAAGAATCTCGTTAGTTAAACTTTGCAAGGGAGATATTAACTTACGTCACGTGACCGTCTGACGTAGTAGACGATATCCTGTCTACCCTACTGCATACAAGGACAAGCAGCTCTGAGACTTTTCCCTTTGCCTCAGCCAGATTAGGACGCGTTATACATTTGAATTGAAATCATCGTGGAAAGGAAGGAAGGAAGGCCTTCTGAAGGCTCTGAGCACTATGGGACTTAACATCTATGGTCATCAGTCCCCTAGAACTTAGAACTACTTAAACCTAACTAACCTAAGGACATCACACACATCCATGCCCGAGGCAGGATTCGAACCTGCGACCGTAGCAGTCGCGCGGCTCCGGACTGAGCGCCTAGAACCGCTAGACCACCGCGGGCGGCTCATCGTGGAAAGGAAACGGTACGTTTACAGACATGTTTTCCTGTTAATTATAATGTACTCACTCCCTTGTACAAGAACAAGAAATTCATAACGGGAATTTCCGAACACTTCGTACGTTCTTAATCATTCTGTCATTAGCTCTCAGTACATTTCGTGCCCTTCCAGCCTTTTAATACTAACACAACTGCCAATGTCTGGTTCATTATATACATGACATAATTCATAGTTGAATCTCTTCCTCCACTCATCATTTCTTCCACTGTCCAAGAATTTGTTTCTAGATCTTTTCAGCAAAATGGGTTTTCATCGACTTTCATTAGCGTCCATGGTTCAGCACTGTGTGTTGGGGCCCGCGTCACCAAAACTTTATGCATCATAACTTTAGTTTTCTTGAATAACAGCTTAGATTGCTGTTGTTTTTGGGGGGCATGGTTGCATCTGCTGGCGGGAAATAATTGTTTTTGGGTTACAGGACTTACCTTCTTCTTTCTGTTTACCATGCGCAAAATCGAACTTACGTTAAACAGTTTCTATGAGTGGGGATTCATTAGGTTGGTTGTTTTGGTGGAGAAGACCAAACAGCGAGGTCATCGGTCGCATCGGATTAGGGAAGGATGGGGAAGAAAGTCGGTCGTGCCCTTTCAAAGGAACCATCCCGGCCTTTGCCTGGAGCGATTTAGGGAAATCACGGAAAACCTAAATTAGGATGGCCGGACGCGGGTTGGGGATTCATTAGGAGAGTAATTCTTAGTTACATGCATATACTTAGCTGTACCTTAACAATAATGACGTATTCCATTTCATAAGGGAGTGTTAATATTTACAGTATATACAAATTATATAGTGGGTGACGCCGGAAGTCCTACGAGGCCGCTCGTGGGCAGTGCTGTCATCGATAGGGAAGTTGCAACTCCGGAAAATTATTGCGATACACAGGAAGATCTGTCGAAGGATGACATCTGGTTCAGAGACTGATAGTTGAACCATAAATAAGTGTGGCGTATTGCGCATAAATAGACGGGAAAGCTCATTAATGTTATACTGTAAAAACGCCGACAAATCACTGAAAGCAGAAATATACGTAAAATATCTAGAAACAGTCGTCAACAGTGAAACGGCCATGCCAGGCTGAAATTCAATAGAAGAATGCTTACGAAATGCAATTCACCCACCAAAGAAGTAGCTTGTACAACACCAGCTCGACCGATTCTTCAGTACTGCTCATCAGTCGGGGGCACTTACCAGGTAGAAGAGTTAGAGGAGATCCAACAGAGAGTGGCAAGTTTTGTCATGTGTTCGCCTCCTAAGGGCGAGAACTTCACGGAGTGCATTCGCTACAAGAGCAGCGTTGTGCATCACGGAGAGGTTTACTGTTACAGTTCCAAGAGTTTATGTTCCCAAAAGTCTGGCTACGTATTATTTCCTCCCATGCTCATCTTTAGTATTCGCTAAATCCTTGACAGTGTCACTAATTTGCGTGTGGATGTCATGTTCAACATTAGTCAAAGTTAAATTGCTGGGTCAACTAAGCAACATCGACCTGAGGTATTTTTTTATTAATTTTCATTTAGAAAACTATGTTTCACCATTAGCTAGTGTGACTGGTAATGTTAAATAAATTCTAAGTGATGTTGATAAATTCAGAAATACTGAAATTAAATTATTTAAAAATAAATAGTTCAGCACGTCTAACGGGGCTGTACAGCCAAGAGCGACAAAAATTATATTTGATGAAAGTGTTGGTATGGATATAATATTTTAATCCTCTGCTAGGTTTTTATATATTTGAGTTGAGCCTGTTGTAGATCTAATTTCTTGCTAAAGTGTTGTTGAAAGAAGAAAGCTGTACGGTTTTTCATTTAAAAATTCGAAACTTTCGTCAAAATTTTTCATAACGGTGTCCAACCAGTAGTAGCAGAAGTTTAGTCTGAAAAATGTTTCTAGGTCTCTCATTGGCTCGCAATTTTTTTAATTTTTTACCTCCTGGGCTGGAAGCCAGTCGGTACGGGAAATTCTGTTTCGGCGCCAACCTCTTCGCTCACTTATTTTGCATTATTAACCATTTCTCTGGACTCAGATTCAATTTGAATTTTGACTAATTCGTTTTTCGCTTGAAGTAACAATTTGACCGCACGTGAAAGAATAGCGGTGGAGTTTTGTAAGTTTTTACTGACAGTTTTAATTGTGGACGTCGTACCAAATGATTATGGGGCCATCCTGAAACCGGCGCCGGATGCACCTCCGGATAGGGTCGCCCCGGAGAATTACTCTGTGCGACGTACCGTAAAATCATATGCAGAGAATAAATGTAGATACAGATGCATGTTGGAAACACGACGCAGCGCAAAATTCGTGCAACTGCCCAGCCGTCGGCAGGTCTATTGGCAGAGGTGGGAATGCGAGCGCAGCTCACACACGGCGTTACCTGGCGCGGCAGGCGGGTGTGACGCGAGTCCGCGAGTACGCCGCGCCTCTAGCTCGGCCAGCCGCCGCCTAACTGCGCCTCATCCGCTGCCGCTGCCAGTGACCCGGTTGTCTCCTGCCCGACATTGAGCCATCAGCTGCCGCCTTGAGGCCCACAGACTGCTGACTGCACTCTAAGGCCTCTTACGCACTGTCGGTCAAAAGTAAGAACAACCAGACGGAGCAGACCAGGGTGGAACGAATTTGGGCTCTTCGCTTCCAGTGTGTAGCTAGATGGTCGCAGAATACGTAGCAATGGAGTTTCTTCGCTTTGTTTGGAATAAAACGGCCACGAAAAAGAGAAAAAAACGTGTTCAATGGTTTTCAGTGACATGAGGATATCAGAAAGGGTAGTTTTGTGGCCTTTTTTTGCTGATTTTATCATCGAGCAGCAGACTACTATATAAAGTAATTTCATTTCATTTATTTCTCTTTCTACACCCTTAAAAAAAACCACGATGCACCACGAAGGAATTACTGGAATGGGAAGGAAAATAGTAGATGTTCAAAAATGGCTCTGAGCACTACGGGACTTAACATCTGAGGTCATCAGTCCCCAAGAACTTAGAACTACTTAAACCTAACTAACCTAAGGACATCACACACATCCATGCCCGAGGCAGGATTCGAACCTGCTACCGTAGCAGTCGCGCGGTTCCAGACAGAAGCGCCTAGAACCGCTCGGCCACCAGCGGCCGGCACAGCAGATGTGATGTACTCGTATATGTACAGACAAATATATGATTACAGTTTCAGAAAAACTGGATGGTTTATTCAAGAGAGAGAGAGCGTCAGAAATTGAACAAGTCGGCTAACGAGTTGCTCTACCTCATGCACTTAGGCAAGCAGTTAATCGGCTTGGCACTGATTTAAAGATACGTTGGATGCCCTCCAGAGGGACATCGTGGTGCCAAATGCTGTCCACTTGGACCGTTAGATCATCAAAATCTCGAGCAGGTTGGAGCGTCCTGCCCATAATGCTCGAAACGTTCTCAACTGGGGAGAGATCCGACGATCTTGCTGGCCGAGGTAGGGTTTGGCAAGCACGAAGACAAGCAGTTTAAACTCTCGCCCCGTGCGGTCGGCCGTTATCTTGCTGAAATGTCAGCCCAGGATGACTTGCCATGAAGGCCAACAGAAAAGGGCTTAGAGTATCGTCGACGTACAGCTGTGCTGTAAGGGTGCTTTGGATGACCACCAAAGGGGTCCTGCTGTGAAAAGAAATGGCGCCCCAGACCATCACTCCTGGCTGTTGGGATGTGTGGCAGGCAACTGTCAGGTTGGTATCCCACCGCTGTGTGAGGCATCTCCAGGCACTTCTTCACTGGTCATTGAGGCTCAGTTCGAAGCGGGACTGATCACTGGAGACAATTCTACTGCAGTCAATGAGACTCCGGGCCGAAGATGTGCCTGGAATTGCCTGGGCAGCGGTGGCATACCGGCCTGACCGTGGCGCGCCATACGGCCGACAACCAGGAATGATGATCTGGAGCGCCACTTCTCTTCATAGCAGAACCTCTTTGGTTGTCATCAGCGTCACCCTTCGAACGAAGACTTTTTGATCGCCCCTTACAGTAAGTCAGTTTTGATATTTTAGCGACAAAATTAGTGATGATGACCGAATCTGGGAGGATAAAAATGTAGACTGCCACTTTGGTCGCCGTATAGTTGCTAAACTGAGTGTGCACTCGCAGCTTCCTTCAAACCATCCAAATGGTTGTCTCTCCCGTTGGTCGCTCCTGCATTCCCGGTCTCCCGCCTCGTTGGCAATGGCATACAAAGCGATGCGTAGCCGCCCATGCTTCCTTTACCTCCTGGTTGCTGGGAGCCAATAGACAGTGTGTAAGGGGCCTAACCAACGGGAGATTGGCGGCGTCACGCCATTCATTTGCGAAGGGGGAAGGTTGGGAAGGGTGGCCAGATTACCGCAGAATGGTAAAACACTGCATTTTCAGTTTCTGTTTCCATAAAATAATTTGGAATTTTCTGCTTAAAAAGGCACAAAATTTATTAAGAAACTGTACTTATATTTTTTTGTTTTTAAAGTTGTTTGTTCGCTGAGGACAATTTCCCAACTTGTATTTAATTCAGACCTTTCTGTTTCCGAAAACAGGAGGTGTAAAGGCAACGAATTTCGCTCATTTGTAGTAAAACTACAATATTTCGGTTATTGCGATTGTCATACCAACCACATGTGTTACAGTTCAGTTTTTGACCTATGATCTAGCGTTATGACTCTTGATGCTAAAAACATTAGAGGTACTTATCAGGTAGCATCGTAAATGAACTATCTATACTTCTACGAAATGCTGACTTTCTGCCTTTGTTACCGCTCTACCTTCTGAGTTATAAACATAGAATTTGAACCATGGAAACATTTTTCCTAATGGTCACAGTGTAAACGTCCTGTCGCTCTGATTCTATTCAGCTATGCTGATTTCTACAGATGAGTCATGTATTTTGAGGGTAAATATTTTCAACTCCCCCAGCTGCCCTTAAGATTCGCCACAACCATTCGTGTCGCAGTTAAAAGTGGCTTTGCTGAGCGACACAGTTTACGGTTAAGGACAAGGGTATGCTCTGTATCTAATATTTCCGTCATACCGTCAAAAGGACGTTCCGTTGCAGTTACGTGGCTGTGTGTGGCATCAGCGAGACTGCACTCCACTCAAATTTTTCCATTTGGTCAACGAGTCTCTCCCCCCCCCCCCCCCCCCCCCCCGAAAAAAAAATTACGGCGTAGGTTTGTAATATGTCTGCTCTTTTGCTTTCAACTGCTAGAACAGATAAAATAAAAAGCTAGCCTTTAAATCTGTCAGAAACAGCTGACGTCACAGGGATATCAGAAGAAAGGATTAATTATGAGTACGTTTTGAACAATTTCGGTACCGCATTTGTTGAATTCTCACCGAAATCAGATACGCAAACTAATTTCTCAGCTGACTTGCTACTCAATATGGACGACACATGTGTCCACTGCAGAAACGAAACAGTAATCGAAGTAGCGTTTATAGGCCAGTATACCTGCGACAATTGAGGTTTCATCTGTCAGATGGATAGTGTTTTCTGAGATGCAAATGTTTTATTGTTACTGATTACCTTGCAAAGGACCAGACAATAAAGAAAGATACAAGGCAAATCATCTGAAGCAACTGTATGAGAAAATAAGTTGCAAGAGCCCTGGTTTGCCAAAGGAAGAGAGTCTTCAATACTTCTGCCGACAAAGTTGCTTTGGCAGTGCGAAGATTTAGGGATTTCAAACACAGACTACTGCACCATCCTCCATTTTCATTATATTTCGCACCGTCCGGCTTCTCACTTTCTTCACATGCAAAGGAATTTGTAGCTATAGACGTTTTGAGTTCAAAAAAGAGCTTGGAATATTTTGGAGACTCTCGTGAATTGCACTCCAAGAATGAGTCTCCTCGCTGCACAAATGTTAGGCAAAGTGTCTTTTTTTAAATGGAGTACGTCAGAAAACAAGAACGTTTTATACCTCAATCCTTTCAGTTTTACACCGAGAACTGCACATCTTGTCTCTCTACAAACACTTTACTTCACGATTCTAGTCAACAGTTGAGAGTTCCGCAACAGCCATGTACTTGCAACACAGTTTCGCAACCGATTCGGTACGGTTGAAACATACAACACTGTACCGAAAAATCACGAGCACAGAGAAGATTGTTACTTCTGTTCAATGCCTGTTATTTGGTTTCCGTCCGTAAAGGAAAAAGTCGCATGATCTTAGATCTGGACTGCTACCAAGTCAGTGCGAAATGTTGCATGCACCATATGCGTGATGTAAATTTGCGTCATTGTCTCACTGGGAGTCTGGCAGTACTTTCAGGCGTGTTTCGCCGGTCATTGTGCGAAAAAGAATAGAATCAATAACATAAGATACGCAGTCGTTCACCAACTGTTGATTTCGGAAATCATAGGTAGTTTTCGAGAGATTCTCACATCTGACCACAACACATTGTCAAACAGCTCCAGCCATTCAGCATGCCAGCCGAAAATGATTTCAGTGGACTCCATTCGGCGGCCATAGTTTCCAGGAACAGCTTTTAAACGTAATGGTTCTTCCAGCTAATAAAGAATAGTTTCTGTTTCAGTATTGTTCTAGTTGCATAAACTGTTATATGGCTTTTGCAAGACCCTTGACGCAATTACCCCTGATAAATATCTCGTTAGTGGTAGCAAATTTGGCTTCTGACCTCGCCATTGACGACCTAACGGATCTCTTCGCGTCGTCCGCACTGCCCGTTTTTATCGGCTTCTGAGAACAACTTTGTTTTTACAGCTGACGTCCTATGAATACCATGTTCAGTTCTTAGACACCTTTTCCTGCCTGTTACAGATTTCCCAAACCTCATGTTGCGCCATTATCGTCATGCTCTCGCAGTGCTCTTATAGGAGAAATCATCTTTCATTCGTTTGAATCGTTTTTGGTAAGCTTGGTATACGTAAATAAGCATTATTGACCTGGGTCCTAAACGATACTTTTCTTTTTTAATCGAACAAACACAAATTGGGGGTACTCTGCAGTATTATCCCGATTACGAGTAATTTGCCTTGTACGTTCTCTCGTTCACCACAGACATCGTGGGTTTATTTAAAGTGCCCAGCTATCCCGATAACACTATCCCCCCCCCCCCCCCCCCAAAGAAACACGTGTGGGGAGAAGAGGCACATTTAACGCTTACTGCAGGTAACGACTCTTATTTTTTCACAAAATAGTCAATAGTTCCGTCTTTCGTCTCTCAGTCTCTCGTCTATATGGAAGTAAAATATTTCATTTATCGCACTAATTGAGAGTTAATTACTTGTGCACTGCGAAATTAGAAACCGTGATACGCCTGTCGAGAACCTATTGGCTTTCGTGAGGAAAATGTTGTAAAGCGTTCCATTCAGAAGTGTTACATGGGAACGAGTGTCGGATGGCGCTCCTATCGTCTTTCAGAGTAGCGGCTCTGCGAGTGAAGGGCAACTGGTTTGCTTGCTGGGGATTGGCACACGACACGGTAATGCTGTCTCCATTCACACGTTCAGCCGCCGGGAAAGGTAAAAGCGTCTTAGACCAATGACAGAGGTCGCTTGACGAGCCGTGGTGGGTGCATGCAGACCAGCTACCGTAGAGGCACGTGCGAAACGCAATGCATCCACGAGTTACCCCGGACATTAACTTGGAGGCGTATGTTACTCATAATAATGAAAACTACAACTGTTTATTGCTGTGCGTGTCTAACTGTTGCTGTGTGTGTCTGACCATCCAGAAGCCGGCCGCGGTGGTCTAGCGGTTCTGGCGCTGCAGTCCGGAACCGCGGGACTGCTCCGGTCGCAGGTTCGAATCCTGCCTCGGGCATGGGTGTGTGTGATGTCCTTAGGTCAGTTAGGTTTAAGTAGTTCTAAGTTCTAGGGGACTTATGACCTAAGATGTTGAGTCCCATAGTGCTCAGAGCCATTTGAACCATTTGAACCATCCAGAATCAAACTACACCTGTTGTTGCAGATAAAATTAACAGTTCCCTTCGTTTGTCCGTTATTTATGCAGTTTTACTTATTGTATTATCTACATTGCTGTACTGAAAAGACCTCATCTTAAACCTTGTTAATGAAAGCAGTGTCCGTTACTTTTAACTTACGCGTCCAAATAGAAAGTTTATCTTGGCGGTAGTCGTTAAGTTGCTGTTTCACGTGGTAGCGGGCAGCGGTCCCTCTCACGCAGCTAGCTCGTTCGTTCGTTTATTACCCAGTGTGCTTCGAGACGAGGTGGCGATAACCAACAACAGAAGCGATTTTGCGTTCTCCATTTTAACAGGGGATCTTAAGCTACAAGTGCGCAGCGTAATATTCCTCGAAGAAATGAAGAGTAAGGTTTAAAGTCCCGTCGACATCGAGGTCGTTAGAGACAGACCAAAAGCTCGAACTGTTTCAAGGATGGGGAAGGAAGTCGGCCGTGTCCCTTCAAAGGAACCGTCTCGATATTTGCCTGGAGCTATTCAGGGAGAGCACGGAAAAATTAAGTCTGGATGGCCCGACGGGAATCTGAACCGTCGTCCAACCGAATGCGAGTCCAGTGTGCTCACCACTGCGCAACCTCGCTCGGTGATTTTCCTCGAGAGTACAGCAGTACACTACCTACTGCCGCAAGGAGCGTACGGATCTCTTATTGCAACATTCATCTCCAAGCCGGCCTCATCACACGGTATGAGATTTTTTTGTGAGAGGTATGTGAAAGATTCTGTGTATGTGCCTCGCCTTCCAATAATGTTGCCGAGAGAAGTTAGCACATTGGACGCGCATTCTGGACGACTACGGCTCAAATCCCCGTCGGGGCATCCAGATTTAGATTTCCGTCATACTCTAAATAGCTCCAGGTAAATGCCGCAATGGTTCCTTTGAAATGTCACGGCCGATTTCCTTCCCCATTCACGACACAGTCTGAACTTGTGCACCGTCCCTAATGATCTCAATGTTGACGGGACATTAATTCCTAATCGTTCTTCCCTCCTTGTAACAACGTTGGGTGAACAGCAATGCCGCATAGCTGCAGCAGTAAATGGAGTAACTTCAAATGTGATCGAAAATGTAAGGGACTAATTTGATTATTATCATCTGGATGTTTGTCCTTAATGAGGTGTAGGGCGTTGAACGTCTGTAAAAGATAAATGAAAAGTTTGATACAAAACGTAATTGTAAAAAGTATCCCGAAGTTTTATGTACATGCATGTAAAAGATTCGCCCTTTTAAAATCAGGCAGTTCTTCTGTAGAAAATGTCTTTTTTTCCTACGCGTTAAAATCTACTCCACGTTTGTCTTCATTAATATAGAAGACATAGTCCTTAGAAATCAGACGAATCTTACTGGAACCTTCTGTACTTCATTCCATGTAGGCTTCTGTACTTCGTTTGGCTACTTTAGACAACAGTGACGGCTTTTCCGTGTCATTGCAGCATCAGGCGTTCGTGGATCTCGGGACAACGGAAACCGGTACAGCAGCATATGTGCCACCATACAGCTCTCAGCAGGACTGCAATCATTGACGCAGGCAGGTCCACGGCTGGTGCAGCGCTCCAGCGTACAGTGCACACCCTGTACGACCCCTTACGACCATGAGGATAGGATGGCAGTCATATCTTCCTGTGGTCACACTGAGTGGTCCAGCACACTCTCGCCGTTGCATACCGCCCCCCTCTACTCAGTGGCTCCGTATGCGCGCCGTAGCAGCGTGTACGGTTTAAAATGTCACTGTCTGACAGGTCTGTTTCACACAGAAAGATCATTCTGCCCCGTTCGGACTCATGTCAGAAGCTGATGTGCTCTTGATGTTTACAACGAGTCAGGAACTGCGCGACCACTCCGGTCGCAGGTTCGAATCCTGCCTCGGGCATGGATGTGTGTGATGTCCTTAGGTTAGTTAGGTTTAAGTAGTTCTAAGTTATAGGGCACTGATGACCTCACATGTTAAGTCCCATAGTGCTCAGAGCCATTTGAACCATTTTTTTTTTGTTTACAACGAATACCGGCACTTTCTTCCACGTCGTTTGGCGGTTCGTTTCCTGAGCGTCGCTTAATATTGACCTATCAGATCACACTGTTCTATACATCCTCTCAATCCAGATTTATTAGAGTTGAAATTTTCATGTACGTCAGCGTGTAAGAAATCCTGCCACTTTCAAAATTTGAAGTAACTTTTCTGAACAGGGAGACGCCTTAAGAGAGGCTAGGAATATACTACAACCCCCTACTAATCGTTCCCGTAAGTATCTCGAACACAAGATTTGACGCAATTACAGTACGCACAGGCAATCCACGCTCCATACACAAATGTAATGGGTAGAAACCCTAATACCAGGGATAGCCGGCCGATGTGGCCGAGCGGTTCTAGGCGCTACAGTCTGGAACTGCGCGACCCCTGCGGTCGCAGGTTCGAATCCTGCCTCGGGCATGGATGTGTGTGATGTACTTAGGTTAGTTAGGTTTAAGTAGTTTTAAGTTGTAGGGGACTGATGACCTCAGAAGATAAGTCCCATAGTGCTCAGAGCCATTTGAACCATTTTGAACTAGGGATAACGGGAAGTTCCCTCTGCCATGCACTTCACAGTGGTTTGCAGAGTATGGCTGTAGATCTAAATATTATATACGTAACTGTAAATATTACGATTGGAGTGTCATAATAATGTATCACAGCAAACGATAAGCATTGCGAAAGATGGCTAAGACACATCGAAAAAATATGGAAAATTGTGTGTAGAAAGATCTTTAAATATAAACAACATGAATGAACGTAACTGACGGTGTTTTAAATGTTATGGATGCTGGGTACGTAGCTGCTCTTGTGTGCTTAAAATGACGATCACAGAGGAACAGTCAACTGTGTACTTATTGGGGCATAAAACGAAGGTGCCAATATATAATTATACCCCAATTAAAATTATTTTATGGTCACAGATTGCAGTAGGTGGGGGCAGAGCAACCATCGCGCGCAACCAGGCGCTCGAGAAAGAACTAGGATTGGATGACACCTGGCTCCTATGATTCGACTCTCTGAAACGTCAATCACAAATTAACATTGATCGTAGTATAACGGCTACCAGGTAATCTTATGCTTATCTAACTGAATAATAGGAGTTGCCCGCATACTAGTCCATCTCCTCCGTCTCCCTCTTTCCGTCCATTTCCTCAACCCTCCTCCCCTCCTCCGCTATCTGCTCATTTCCTCCATACTCACTCTCTGCTCATCTCCTGCACACTCTACTCTCTGTTCATCTCCTCCTACCCCTCTCTCTGTCCACCTGCTGCTTGCCCCTCTATCCATCTCCTCGGTCCCCTTGTGATTCCTGGTCCTCCTCCTTCCCTCTCTTCGCCCATCTGCTCCTCGCCCTCCCTCTCTCTCTCTGTCCATCTCCTCTTCCCTCCTCACTCTGTCCATCTGCTCCTCTCCCTTCTCACTGGCCGTCTCCTCCCCCCTTCTCTCTCCATGCTACCACTCCCGCGCCAGTAAGAGGCTGGTGGTTCTTACCCCCCACAGTATTTCCTTCCATATCGTTACTAATAATTATGTGTGCCAAGTTTGGTTGAAGTCGTTCCAAGGGCTTAGGATGAGCTTTTTATCCACGCGTACGCACATGTCAAACATATTTCACATATATTTGACATATTTCACCAGTATCTCTAACGAATACGCGTGCAGTTTCATCTTCATACAGCTCAATGTTTGTGACGTTGTATCTCCTGAATTATGTGTCGTATAACGATATGTTTTTCTACATACGTGGAGCGATATATGTGGGTACTGTCTGTGAGCCCGCCCCGTTAGCCGTGAGGTCTAACGCACTGCTTTCCTGGCGGGAAGGCATGTCGGTCCCCGGCACGAATCCGCCCGGCAGATTAGTGTCGAGGTCCGGTGTGCCGGCCAGCCTGTGGATGGTTTTTAAGGCGGTTTCCCATCTGCCTCGGAGAATGCGGGCTGGTTCCCCTTATTCCGCCTCAGTTACACTATGTCGGCGATTACAGTGCAAACACTTTCTCCACATACGGGTACACCATAATTACTCTACCAGGCAAACACTGGGGTTACACTCGTCGTGTCAGACGTTCCCAGGGGGTCCACTGGGGTGCCGAACCGCACAATAACCCTGGGTTCGGTGTTTGGCGGCGGAGGGGTGAGTGGACTGCTGTAGCCTGTTGTGGGGTTGTGAACCGCTGAGGGCTACGGCGGGGCCGAAGCCTCTCCGTGCATTCTAGGTCCACAGTCTGTCTGCGAAATGTATTGCGAAGTGTATTGTTAGTAGTGAAGGAGCAACAAACTAAAACGTCATTCACGATGCGGCTCTTTTTGACGCATCTCATTGGTTGACGTCATATCTCTTGAACTATGTGTCGCACAATGATGTATTTTGTAGGTACTTTCAACCATATATTGGATACTGTCTTCGAAATGTATTGCGAATAGAGTTATTAACAACGATGTAATAAATTTAAATGTCGTGAATGACGTGGCAGTGTTTCACTCATCTCGGTGTTCATGATATTTACGACGTCATATCTCCTGAACAATGTGTCATACAATGAGGTAATATGAGGTAATTTTGCTGGTACATTCAGTGGCATATGAGAATACTATGTGCAATGTGTGTCGTCAATACAGTTAATAGCAAAGAAGTAATAAATTAAAGCGTTATGCTTCACGCGGCAGTTTTACTGCATGAACAGCGAAAATGTAGAAAGCGACAAACGTTTTTTGATTCATCATTTTTGGCGGTGTTGTCACCGAGAAAAGTTTCGAAAGGGGTTGAATTTGTGTATAAAGTTTGTTGCAAGTCACTAAGTGCTCTCATTCGCGCGTCGTGGGTTACACACTGCCCCACCCCCCTCCCTCCCCTGTGATAGGTAGATTGTTGTTATCCCCACATAGATTCTTTCCAGACAGTAAGTGATATGTGCACCAAGTTTGGTTCAAATCGGTCCAGTGGTTTAGGAGGAGATGTGGAATCTACATACGTACATACCTACATTTCGAAAGCAAATAGCGTATGAGAAGAACCGCCTACTTGTCTCGTTTGTTCATTGAAGACAGCGGTCAAAATATCACAACGACGTCGGGGCTAATAATAACAGCTTCATATATACTAGGTGTTACAAAAGGGTATGGCCAAACTTTCACGAAACATTCCTCACACACAAATAAAGAAAATATGTTATGTGGACATGTGTCCGGAAACGCTTACTTTCCATGTTAGAGCTCATTTTGTTCATCTTCAAATCACATTAATCATGGAATGGAAACACACAGCATCAGAACGTACCAGCGTGACTTCAAACACTTTGTTACAGGAAATTTCAAAATGTCCTTCGTTAGCGATGATACATGCATCCACCCTCCGTCGCATGGAATCCCTGATGCGCTGATGTAGCCCTGGAGAATGGCGTATTGTATCACAGCCGTCCACAATACGAGCACGAAGAGTGTCTACATTTGGTACCGGGGTTGCGTAGGCAAGAGCTTTCAAATGCCCCCATAAATGAAAGTCAAGAGGGTTGAGGTCAGGAGAACGTGGTGGCCATGGAATTGGTCCGCCTCTACCAATCCATCGGTCACCGAACCTGTTCTTGAGAAGCATACGAACACTTCGACTGAAATGTGTGCAGGAGCTCCATCGCGCATGAACCACATGTTGTGTCGTACTTGTAAAGGCACATGTTCTAGCAGCACAGGTAGAGTATCCCGTATGAAATTATGATAACGTGCTCCATTGAGCATAGGTGGAAGAACAAACTAAAATGAGCCCTAACATGGAAATTAAGCGTTTCCGGACACATGTCCACATAACATCTGTTGTTTATTTGTGTGTGAGGAATGTTTGCTGAAAGTTTGGCCGTACCTTTTTGTAACACCCTGTACATAAAAAACCACCGCCTCATTCGGCAGCAGCTGAAGGGGCGAAATGAAATGTCGTGCAAGCGCGATGGTCATAGCTGCGTACGCGGACAGGGAAGGCAAGAGACGATTAGCAGCTTTCACTGCCGGCTACCCCGGCTGTCGGCGTCGGGGCCCCTATGAGGAATGCGGTGTCCGGCGGACGCGCTGGAACTGTGTCGACTAGCGGCCGGCAATTCGCTGGACGCGTGCCACACGCGCAACAGGTAGCCGCTGCGTGCGCACGAGCCGTGCGCTGTCGTTCCCGCAACTTCCTACAAAAAGAAAGATGCAACCACGCAGATTAATTCCCGCCACTCCAAAGATTTCTGTTTTTTTGTTGGCGTAAATGTCATGTCTGTGTAATCACTCATGGACACGATTAGTTTTGCCGAGTGGTTCTAGGCGCTTCAGTCTGCAATCGCGCTGCTGCTACGGTCGCAGGTTCGAATCCTGCCTCGGGCAGGGATGTGTGTGATGCCCTTAGCTTAGTTAGGTTTAAGTAGTTCTAAGTCTAGGAGACTGATGACCTGAAGATGTTAAGTGCTCAGAGCCATTTGAACCATTTGAACACGATTAGTTGGGAGAGAACAACATCCAGAACAACTGGAATATGCCATTTCGTTGGTGTCATGATCTGGACAGCCTTAATAATCAGTGGTAGAACAGTACTGAATGTGTTCGCCGTACGGTAAGCCACAGAAACGATATAATGCGGGTGTAGTGATTTGAAATATTCGACCTTTCTCTGTTGCAGTAGGGTCTGATTTATTCCTCTATATTTATATTCCGCATGACATCTTACGGTACGTGGAGTGCGAAAAATCGTGTGCTGCCACTGCGCCTCCCTCCCTCCCTCTCATTACCCACCACCCCAGTTCCATTCTTGAATGGTATGAGAGAAGACCGATTGTCGGTAAGCCGCTGCGTAAGCGCTCATTTTATGTTTTTACGGTACATCTGTGAGAGGAAGTGATATATGATTCACACTTCTTGAAACTAAAAGTAATGAGTTAGCGACCTCTGCTATGGAGGCGTGTACTGTTCGAAGCTATTGGTCTTCCTCGCTGTAATCGGTAATGATGGCCGCATCAGTCTGTTAAGGAGTTTCGCTATATGGGGAGCAAAATAACTGATGATGGTTGAAATAGAGAGGATATAAAATGTAGACTGGCAATGGCAAGGAAAGCGTTTCTGAAGATGAGGAATTTGTTAACATCGAGTATAGATTTAAGTGTCAGGAAGTAGTTTCTGAAAGTATTTGTAAGGAGTGTAAGTATGGAAGTGAAACGTGGACGATAAATAGTTTGGACAAGAAGAGAATAGAAGCTTTCGAAATGTGGTGCTATAGAAGAATGCTGAAGAATAGATGGGTAGATCACATAACTAATGAGGAGGTATTGAACAGAATTGGGGAGGAGTTTGTGGCACAACTTGAGAAGAAGAAGGGATCGGTTGGTAGGACATGTTCTGAGGCATCCAGGGATCACCACTTTAGTATTGGAGGGCAGCGTGGAGGGTAAAATTCGTAGAGGGAGACCAAGAGATGAATACACTAAGCAGATTCAGAAGGATGTAGGTTGCAGTAGGTACTGGGAGATGAAGAAGCTTGCACAGGATAGGATAGCATGGACAGCTGCATCAAACCAGTCTCGGGACTGAAGACCAGAACAACAACAGTCTGTTTATATGATGTAAGTTACATTTTTTTTAAACGCAGCTACCGGTCTCCATATCAAGCGTAGATTTCAGCAGGTCTTCCTGCATTTCGATACAATTTTCTAATAATGAGTCTTCACCTCACACAGTAGTATCATTCTCGAGTAGCCTCATTGTGCTTCACACGTTAGTCACCAGGTCAGTTACATCCATCACTAATAGTGACGGTCCAACACTGCTCCTCGGAGTGCACGTTGTATCTAAGACTGTAGTCAAATTTAAGTTAGGACGAGAACACCACCCAAAGTTCCTACCCTACCCCATGCTTCCTACCCTTCCCCCAGTGTCCTCATATTCTTGTAGCAAACCACCGAATACTCACAGGCGGGCGACAGATGTGGCAAAGACCGAAGTCACCACCCGAAGTGCTACTCTTCCCTTGGCCTCATACAGATCTTCAACAGGAGCCCTTGAACGTTCTCTGCCAGGTGAAGGAAGACAGTGCTTCCCCGTCTGTGTGCCCTAGAAACTTCAGTTCTGCTCCTACTGCCGCCTCCGTAAGTCGGTCTCCTACAGCCCTGTCTAATAGCATCCAGTGTTACAGGCTCAACGGAAGACAGTGGAAGCAACCAATGAGCAGACAACTGGAACACTAACTATAGTAATATAGAAATGAATGTGAGATTAAGTAGGCTACAGTCTAAAGAAATATTTCAGACGGTACGACGATTCTTAACGCGACTAACACACGCCACTAGGAGCATGATCAGACAGAATGATATTACGAACTGAAAATTTACAGTCAAACGCGCGAGAGCTACACTATGTGATCAAAAGTATCCGGACCTTACAAGTTCGTGGCGCCCTCCATCGGTAATGCTGGAATTCAGTATGGTGTTAGCCCACCCTTAAGCCCGTCTCACACGGAGCAAGATTCGCTGTAAGTTTCCTTGCTGGCTCGCGCGGCGGCTACCTTGCGGGCTCCGTCGTCTGCTAGCGGGGTACCTTGCTGGGAACCTTGTAAGATTTCCAGGATAGGTCCGGTGCTATTTTTCTTGCAAGGTTCCCTGCGTGCTACCTGCGTTGGCCAATCGTGAGGCGTTTCGTTTGTGACGTCAGACGCGGAAAGCTTGGGCGGGAAGCCTATGTTGATAGTCGCTTGTCTGCTGTTGTGAGATGCAGTAGGAAGTTCTTATAATTATTAAATAATGGCACCGCAGTGGTCCAAGGAAGCGATTGAAGCATTGATATGTACTTATAGGGAAGAACAGTGTCTGTAAGTCGTGAAAAGCGCAAACTATTATAATAACCACTTGCGTGCAGAGGCACTCGAAAGAGTTGCAAATACCAATACATCCATTCGTATAAAATTTGCAAAGGATGTACGATCTTCTATCATATAAAATAAATTCGTATATAACAGTCATTATCGGTATATTTATAAAATCAAACAGTAATGAAATGGTGATACTTTTCAAACAAAAGTACGTGTTATGCGAATTAACCTCAACTCTTTATGAAGCATGGAGAGCACACCTTTTCCAGCGTTTCTCCTCTTATCTTAATCCAGTTTTTCGTCAATTCTTTCTTTCTTCTTCTCTCACTAGCATGCATTTCTGCATTGTTTAGCACCAAAACAGCTAATAACGCCAGTTTGCTCTGAACATCTGTACCTGAAGCAGCCATCTTCGTTCGATACAACATGCAGCCGATCTTGCACCGTGGGAGAGCTTCGGCATAGAAGATAGCCGCCTCCTTTCCCTGCAAGCCGACAGGCATGCACGCCATCTCGCAAACTTGCGCCGAACCTTGCTCCGTGTGAGACGGGCTTTAGGCTTGATGACAGCTTCCACTCTCGCAGGCATACGTTCAATCAGGTGCTGGAAGGTTTCTTGGGTAATGACAGCCCATTTTTCACGGAGTGTTCCACTAAGGAGTGGTATCGAAGTCGGTCGGTGAGGCCTGGCACGAAGTCGGCGTCCCAAAACATCCCAAAGGTGTTCTATAGGATTCACGTCAGGACTCTGTGCAGGCCAGTCCATTACAGGGAAGTTACTGTCGTGTAGTCACTCCCCCACAGGCCGTGCATTATGAACAGGTGTTCGATCGTGTTGAAAGATGCAATCGCCATCCTCGAATTGCTCTTCAACGGTGGGAAGCAAGAAGGTGCTTAAAACATCAATGTAGGCCTGTGCTGTGATAGTGCCACGCAAAACAACAACGGGTGCAAGCACCCTCCATGAAAAACATGACCACACCATAACACCACCGCCTCCGAATTTTGCTGTTGGCACTACACACTTTGGCATATGACGTTCACCTGTCATTCGCCATACCCACACCCTGCCGTCGGATTGCCACATTGTGTACCGTGATTCGTCACTCCACAAAACGTTTTTCCATTGTTCAATCGTCCAGTGTTTACGCTCCTTACAAAAAAATAGTTCAAATGGCTCTGAGCACTATGGGACTCAACTGCTGTGGTCATAAGTCCCCTAGAACTTAGAACTACTTAAACCTAACTAACCTAAGGACATCACACACATCCATGCCCGAGGCAGGATTCGAACCTGCGACCGTAGCGGTCGTGCGGTTCCAGACTGTAGCGCCTTTAACCGCGCGGCCACTACGGCCGGCTTACGCTCCTTACACCAAGCGAGGCGTCGTTTGGTATTTACCAGCGTAATGTGTGGCTCGACAATGAAATCCAAGTTTTTTCACCTCCTGCCTAATTGTCATAGTACTTGCAGTGGATCCTGATGCAGTTTGGAATTCCTGTGTGATGGTCTGGATAGACGACCCTTTCAATTGCCGGTGGTCTCTGTCAGTCAACAGAGGAGGTCGGCCTGTACGCTTTTGTGCTGTACGAGTCCCTTCACGTTTCCACTTCACTATCACATCCAGGGATGTTTAGGAGTGTGGAAATCTCACGTACAGACTATGACACAATTGACGCCCAGTCACCTGACCACGTTCGAAGTCCGTGCGATCCGCGAAGCGTCCCATTCTGCTCTCTCACGATGTCTAATGAGTACTGAGGTCGCTGATATGGAGTACCTGGCAGTAGGTGGTAGCACAATGCACCTAATATGAAAAACGTATGTTTTGGGGGTTGTCCGTATACTTTTGATCACATAGTGCATGTGAAGTCAGGGGCAATGCTTGCACAATCTGCTCGGGAGGACTGAAAATGGACAAAATACCGGGTAAGTCAAGAGGAAAGGTACATGCTTTGAAGGGTGATAGTGATGATGTTTGGTTTGGGGGGCGCTCAACTGCGTGGTTATCAGCGCCCGTACAATTTCCCAACCTTTGCTCAGTCCAATTTCGCCACTTTCCTGGATGATGATGAAATGATGAGGACAACACAAACACCCAGTTATCTCGAGGCAGGTGAAAAGCCCTGACCCCGACGGGAATCGAACCCGGGACCCCGTGCTCGGGAAGCGAGAACGCTACCGCGAGACCACGAGCGGCGGACAAAGGGTGATAGTATTAGTGATTCTAAATAATAATAATATGTCCTGTTCTTAACAGTTTCCGATGAAACTAATAAAAACATTGGGGAACAGGACAAATGTAGGTGATAGTAAATGAAACGTTGTGATTTCACGTTTTGTTTAATTGTGTACATTACCTCACAAAAGATGCTCAAAAAGAAAACCGTCAACTACAACGCATTTTGTAGCTCTTGTAGACAGCTTTTGTGTTGCTCTGTTGCCGAGTTACCAAACGAATATCCTCCAAGTACTCTGGTAACACATATTTCGAAGGAAATCAAGATACTCCATTAAGAGAGTTATCTAAAACAACTGGACCGATGTGTTGGTCATCATTGAAATTTTCAGTAAAAACAAAACCACATATCCAAATGTCAGTTTGGTTGTGTTCGTATGTGAGTGCTGGTGAAGAAAGACATAGGACTGACGCCCGTGATTTTCAAACAGCTGTATGTCGCATACTATTAAGGAAAGGACATATGTTCACTGGCAGCTTTTTGTTCAGTATCACCAGTACTACACCCCTCAAAGCACGTGCCTTTTCTCCTGACATATGCTGTGTACGGGGATCTTGTGATGCCGCACTGACGATTGCACCTCGACACCTTTATCTGGTGCGCACATCTACGTACGCGCTAACCATGAGTAATTAGGATTCTGCAGTTGAATGGTGTGAAGAGGACATTGGCGAATGTGGAGCTCACCAAGATAGTGAAGCAGATACAGTCGAAATTAGTGAGCTTTAGAGAGGCCTGAAACACAGGTTTGGCGGATAAAATGTGTTGCGTCAGCTGCAAAGATATTTATCTGTGGCAACAGACATCACCTTGTATGGCAAGTATGTAGTCACGCGCCTTCCACAGCTACGCACAGAACACGTCATTATAGCAAAGGTCGTAAGTGGGAAAGACATGTGGGTAATCGCCTCCGTCTACGACTCATAGGACTGTACATAAATGTACGACAGATTGCACAATACACGACAAACAAAAGACTCGTAATAGCGGCAAATATAAACGCCCGCCCGCCTTGTGCGCGCAGAGACAACAAACGAAAGGGGGCGAGCAGTTGAAGACAGCTCACGAACATAACCTGTTAGTAATAAACATAGAGGGGCAACCAAACGCATTTTCAGATTGAGTAGCAACATCGACATTATAGTAACACAACAGAGCGCTGAATTACATACAACACTGGAAGGTAACGGAGGGACTTACCCACAGCGATCACAATGTGATTCTGATATATACTGATTCTGATATGCAAATCCACATGACGTCTGAACGGCGCTTTAATGAGCGCAGTTCAGATTGCGAAAAGCTTAGTCACACAACATGCTCCTTCCCATTGCACGAAATGAAAGCTAGTGTAGAATACAGCACACATGTACTGACTAACTTACCAACTTGTCCGCAGAATGCCGCCATCCCAATCACCTCCACAAGACCTAGAGACAGAATGCCATGGAGCGGGGAACTGGCTAGACTAAGGAAGGACTCCAGAGACAAACGTAACCTGCAGGTCACCAACGTTCCGTGAGAGCTAGAGACAAATCGGTCAGACTTGAGCAGTTTAGACAGGCTAAAGCAAAATATCGGGACGCGCTGCTCCGACCTTGAAAGAGATACCGGCAGGATTACGTGGACAGCAACCGAAAGGCAGTCACAGGGGTGAGCCATATAAACTGCTGACAGAGAGAATAAAAACGCCGTTAGATTGGGTTGGTTGGTTGGGAGGAGGGAACCAAACAGCGACGTCATTGGTCCATCGGATTACGGAAGGATGGGGAAGGAAGTCGGTCGTGCCCTTTCAAAGGTACCATCCCGGAATTTGCCTGAAGCTATTTAGGGAAATCACGGAAAACTACATCAGGATGGCCGAACGCGGGTTTGAACCGTCGTCCTGCCGAATGCGAGTCCAGTGTGTTAACTACTGCGCCACCCCGGTCGATAAACGCCATTAGCATTGCCAACATTGAGGCAGGACAGTGGTGCAATTACTCACTGATGGAGGCATACGACGGAATTCGACTTTATAAGCTTCTTCCTGATGATGACACACAGACCGACGAACCTGAACACACGCAGTTACAAGAACAGCTGGAAACACAATACACGACGGACACATTCTCCGCTCTTACGCATAAGAGGAAATCGCTTGAGCCATTAAGTGGCTGAAGAGAAAGAAGGTTCCTGGCTCTGACGGAATTAGCTCAGTAATGCTACAGCAAGTCACATCGCAAATCAGCCTGTACCTGACGAAACTTCAAAATGACGCCTCCCTTCCCCAGCTGGGACAAGTGCTTTTAACCGGATAGTCGTCAATGCAGTCATTATTTAAGAAATACATGGACATAGTTCCTTGAGAACCCATTCTCGCCTACCGATTTGCCTGCTAAGTTCACTGGCTAAGTTCCGAACCAACTCGTCTGTGGATGGTTTCAGGTGCACAGGGTGCTCATAGGCCTCAGTCTACATCTTTCGGATTTGCACCCTGAAAATTGATAGAGGAAGCGGTTTTTCAGGTTATTAGTACGGTAAATAAATACACAACAGCATTACTAATAGATACCGCAGCTGTATAGTGCCCCGCCATGGTTGAACGCCTTCGAGACCTGCAGCTCCCTGCGGCCCTGAACAATAGTTTTCTTCACTATTGCAGAAATAGAAGCAGAGTGGTGTAAAGCGGTCAAAAATATAACTGAAGCTGCCCGCAGAGATCGATTTACGGACCCGTTTTCTAGAAAATCACGGCTGATCCCTTCCTAATATACCGGATGATCAAAAAGTCAGTATAAATTTGAAAACTTAATAAACCACGGCATAATGTAGATAGAGAGGTAAAAATTGACACACATGCTTGGAATGGCACGGGGTTTTATTAAAACAAAAAAAACCCATATTGCTAGACGCGTGAAAGATCTCTTGCCGCCGCGTCGTTTGGTGATGATCGTGTGCTCAGCCGCCACTTTTGTCAAGCTTGGCCTCCCAGGTCCCCAGACCTCAGTCCGTGCGATTATTGGCTTTGGGGTTACCTGAAGTCGCAAGTGTATCGTGATCCACCGACATCTCTAGGGAAGCTGAAAGACAACATCCAACGCCAATGCCTCACCATAACTCCGGACATGCTTTACAGTGCTGTTCACAACATTATTCCTCGACTACAGCTATTGTTGAGGAATGATGGTGGACATATTGAGCATTTTCTGTAAAGAACATCATCTTCGCTTTGTCTTACTTTGTTATGCTAATTATTACTATTCTGATAAGATGAAGTGTCATCTGTCGGACATTGTTTCAACTTTTGTATTTGTTTGGTTCTAATAAAACCCCATGTCATTCCAAGCATGTGTGTCAATTTGTACCTCTCTATCTACATTATTCCGTGATTTATTCAGTTTTCAAATTTATACTGACTTTTTGATCACCCGGTAAATGGAAGGGGGCGATCGCACAGAAGGTCCCAACGATCTCCTTCTCGTGATAGCGGCCAAACCGAGGAAGCATCTTCAAGCGAAAACTTCGGCAGAAATGCTCACCATGAGCAACTGGTGTGATACAAATAAGAACTTGCTATGGCATTGTTGGCTGAGAGTCCCGGGCTGGGGAGTTCGACCGCCTGGGGCAGCTTTTTTGTTTGACGCCACTTCCGCGACCTGGGCGTCAACGATGATGAAAACACAAACACACAAGAGAGAGGGAGAGGGGGAGGGGGAGGGGGAAGGGGAGGGGGAGGGGGTGAGGGGAGAGGGGGAGGGGGAGGGAGTTCCTGGCAGAGAAAATCCCTGACCCGGCCGGGAATCAAGCCAGGGGTCACTTGATCGAGAGTCAGGAACACTAACCACGAGACCAGGTGCTGCTGACTGCTAGAAATAGATTCTCCATTGCGGGAAATAAAACCCTCTAGGGTCGATGAGCCAGCTCGATTTCTCTGGGGATATTCACAATAAGCGCAAGCTAGTGGTCATTAACTGTACTCCGTGTTGCCACAGACTGGCAACAGGCGCAAGTGGTGAGTTGTTTCAAACAACAGTGAAAAAGTTAAGACTTGCGCTATTTTCTTGTAATTGACTGGTATTAATGAAGGAAATGTCGTAGGGATATGGTAATAATGATTAAATTTCTGCAGCCACCATCGGAAAGTACGAGCAATTCTCGCCATTGTGTCATATTCGCAATATAAAGTTACGTGCTGTGGCCGGAGACTACGTTTCTGTTAAGCGGGTCCATGCGGGTTGCCTCGAATGACCCACCTCGAATTTTGCCTAATCTTAGGCCTCAGTAGGGCACTGTGAACAAAATTTAAGTAACTGTTTTCGTTATATTATATTACATTATGGTTTGTGTTTTGACAATCAGTCAAATGTGTTTCTTCTTTTTACCTTCGATGGCAACATTTTTTTTTCTTTTAGTCTCCTTACTTTCGAATAAATTTTGTTCTCTTTCAGAAGGCAACAAAATATTTCTAAAAATGAAAAATATGAAATGTATTCATATCTGTTTAGATATGTATAATATTTAACAGGTATTAGTCGGTAGCCCGTTCACGGAAACTGCCTGGCCCAATGAAGCAAATCAGTCCCTTTGATGGAGCCAATAACAAATTTTTTATATATTTTTTAAATATTTCATTAACAGTGAATATTTATGAGTTCTGTGTCTACTATAGTGAAATACAAAAGATAATGTTCAAGTTACACGGAAAATAAAATGTTTGTTACAACATCCCATGATTTTATTACACATTTTATTTAGGTGGCCCATCGATAGCAAGCTTATCCTACATTACATTGAACGAGGACATGCAAGAGAATCCTACAGTTAAATTGGAAGGATGTAACTTAGAAGGGAACATGGTTACAAAATACGTGGACATATTCCTGAACCAGAAATTAAACTTTAACTAATATATCATAACAGCTACAGAAAGGGCATGCAAGATACTGCATAAACTTGCCAAGATCAACACAGTTAACGACAGATTACCCATGACTATAAAAGAACATATCACCGCGCTTTGATCGAGTCGACATTGTGTTTTGTTGGCAGCGTGTGGACACATCGACTGTGCTCCGTGATTAACACCATGGTGGAGTGGTGAGGACAGAGGAGTCCCCTCCTGCGGCTCTCTGAGACTTTCGCCATCACGTTGTGTGGTGCTGGTGACATACCAGATAGGCATAACTATTAAACATCACGCGGCAACATACTGGCAGAAAACGGGCAGACACGACAGTGGGAGACATCTTAGGGGAGGAAACGCAAACCTTGAGGAAGCTCAAAACCTTGGGTGAACTTATACACTCCTGGAAATGGAAAAAAGAACACATTGACACCGGTGTGTCAGACCCACCATACTTGCTCCGGACACTGCGAGAGGGCTGTACAAGCAATGATCACACGCACGGCACAGCGGACACACCAGGAACCGCGGTGTTGGCCGTCGAATGGCGCTAGCTGCGCAGCATTTGTGCACCGCCGCCGTCAGTGTCAGCCAGTTTGCCGTGGCATACGGAGCTCCATCGCAGTCTTTAACACTGGTAGCATGCCGCGACAGCGTGGACGTGAACCGTATGTGCAGTTGACGGACTTTGAGCGAGGGCGTATAGTGGGCATGCGGGAGGCCGGGTGGACGTACCGCCGAATTGCTCAACACGTGGGGCGTGAGGTCTCCACAGTACATCGATGTTGTCACCAGTGGTCGGCGGAAGGTGCACGTGCCCGTCGACCTGGGACCGGACCGCAGCGACGCACGGATGCACGCCAAGACCGTAGGATCCTACGCAGTGCCGTAGGGGACCGCACCGCCACTTCCCAGCAAATTAGGGACACTGTTGCTCCTGGGGTATCGGCGAGGACCATTCGCAACCGTCTCCATGAAGCTGGGCTACGGTCCCGCACACCGTTACGCCGTCTTCCGCTCACGCCCCAACATCGTGCAGCCCGCCTCCAGTGGTGTCGCGACAGGCGTGAATGGAGGGACGAATGGAGACGTGTCGTCTTCAGCGATGAGAGTCGCTTCTGCCTTGGTGCCAATGATGGTCGTATGCGTGTTTGGCGCCGTGCAGGTGAGCGCCACAATCAGGACTGCATACGACCGAGGCATACAGGGCCAACACCCGGCATCATGGTGTGGGGAGCGATCTCCTACACTGGCCGTACACCACTGGTGATCGTCGAGGGGACACTGAATAGTGCACGGTACATCCAAACCGTCATCGAACGCATCGTTCTACCATTCCTAGACCGGCAAGGGAACTTGCTGTTCCAACAGGACAATGCACGTCCGCATGTATCCCGTGCCACCCAACGTGCTCTAGAAGGTGTAAGTCAACTACCCTGGCCAGCAAGATCTCGGATCTGTCCCCCATTGAGCATGTTTGGGACTGGATGAAGCGTCGTCTCACGCGGTCTGCACGTCCAGCACGAACGCTGGTACAACTGAGGCGCCAGGTGGAAATGGCATGGCAAGCCGTTCCACAGGACTACATCCAGCATCTCTACGATCGTCTCCATGGGAGAATAGCAGCCTGCATTGCTGCGAAAGGTGGATATACACTGTACTAGTGCCGACATTGTGCATGCTCTGTTGCCTGTGTCTATGTGCCTGTGGTTCTGTCAGTGTGATCATGTGATGTATCTGATCTCAGGAATGTGTCAATAAAGTTTCCCCTTCCTGGGACAATGAATTCACGGTGTTCTTATTTCAATTTCCAGGAGTGTAGTAAAGTGAGTGGGACAACTGCGAAAAGGCCGGTACGGTATGTACATGTAATGATTAGGAAGCTGCTGAAGATGAAACAGATCAATCTCAGTCAGAGCACGATTCATTTCCTAATCGGCCATGGGCTATACTCCATGAATTTACTGCACGTAAACATAAAGCACTAATTATTCCTGTAGAAAGTGACAAAAAGACATGCATATATACTGTGACCACTGACCGCACTCACACGACGATACTACACAGTCACTTAGGGTACCAGAACTTGTGGACAGATCTCAACGACTGTGCAGACGGTGTATCAAGAGCGTTACATACATAGTGACGAGACTACAGGCAGCAAAGAGCACAAGCGACGAAACACTGCGCAGACAACACTAGCAAGACAAACAACCGCAGTAATGGAGCAGATCAAATGACAGCAGCAGGCGAAGACGGACGAACGTACACTCACGCTCATAAATTAAGCATAATCCTGATACATGGTGAAACAACGCTCTGGTGGGCGGTTTTAGGGTTTAAATCACCTCGAGGTATGACCATACGGTGCATTCGACCTGCGGTCGTCGCAGGGTGGCGTTGGCAGCAGTCCACATACGCAGAGGTGTGCCGGTGCATGTCAGAGTATGGTGCAGCGAGTAAGTGTACAGACGTTTTCAGACGTGCTAATGGTGACTGTGTGTTGAAAATGGCTCAAAGAACACATATTGATGACGTTATGACGGGTAGAATACTAGGACAACTGGAGGCTGGTCAAACACAGCAGGTCGTAGCACGGGCCCTCCGTGTGCCACAAAGTGTGATCTCACTATTATGGCAACGATTCCAGCAGACAGGAAACGTGTCGAGGCGCTACAGTACGGGACGTCCACAGTCTACAACACCACAAGAAGACCGATATCTCACCATCAGTGCCCGCAGACGGCCACATAGTACTGCAGGTAGCCTTGCTCGGGACCTTACCGCAGTCACTAGAACAGTTGTCTACAGACACACAGTATACAGACGACTGAACAGACATGGTTTATTCGCCCGGAGACCTGCAAGATGCATTCCACTGAGCCCTGGTCACAGGAGAGCCCGTAATGCCTGGTGTCAAGAACACAGTACATGGTCATTGGAACAGTGGTCCCAGGTTATGTACACGGACGAGTCCAGGTATAGTCTGAACAATGATTCTCGCCGGGTTTTCATCTGGGGTGAACCAGGAAGCAGATACCAACCCCTTAATGTCCTTGAAAGAGACCTGAATGGAGGTCGTGGTTTGATGGTGTGGGTTGGGATTATGATTGGTGCACGTACACTCCTGCATGTCTTTGACAGAGGAACTGTAACAGGTCAGGTTGAAACGTCCCCTTAGAAAAATTATATATGACTGTGCTTAAACTGGCACACAATATTTTTTAGCGCAACGCTATCTGACTTTCAAAAATCCCTACAAAAGAATGGCCCTGACTAACATTAACCTATACCTTTCACAAATCACTTACCTCACAAAAATCTTCGTTACTCAAGCTACAGCAATACAGCGAGCGCCGCTACTGCCAGCTAAATAACAGATTCAAACTACGGAAGGCACTAACTACTAATAGGCATAGTTAGCAAATGAAAGATTTTGATAGAGAACAAACAATGTATTTACCTCGATAGTGTTCAAAAGTCATAATGTATATAGCAGTTCATGACATCCAGTCTTACAAATTTCAAAACTCCGCCATCTCTCTCCCCACATCCACCACTGCTGGCGGCTCACCTCCAACTGCGCAACGCTACGCGCTGTTCACATCCAGCTGCCCAACACTACAATGGCAGACAACAATGCAAACTAGCCACAGACTGCACACAGCACAGCCAGTGATTTTTCATACAGAGCGCTACGTGGCGTTACCAATAAGAAAACCTAAACAGCCTACTTACAAGGTGTATCGGGACGTCATTTTTCACCAGTATGTCCGACTTCTAAGGGGTGCAGTGGGTCTCACCTTCCTCCTGATGGGTGATAACGCACCGCCCCACCGAGCTGCCACCGTGGAGGTGTACCTTGAAACAGAAGATATCAGGCGAATGGAGTGGCCTGCCTGTTCTCCAGACCTAAACCCCATCGAGCACATCTGGAATGCTCTCGGTCGATGTATCGCTTCACGTCTTCAAACCCCTGTGACACTTCAGGATCTCCGACAGGCACTGGTGCAATAATGGGACAAAAATGGGAGGCTATACCCCAGCAGCTGCTCGACTACCTGATCCAGAGTATGCCGACCCGTTGTGCGGCCTGTATAGGTGTGCATGGTGATCATATCCCATGTGGCACGACATTATGCAATTATCCTTAATTTATGAGCATGAGTGTAGAACAAGTGCTAAATGTATGGCCACCGGGGTGCCGTGGAAAAGTGTTCATTAGACAGTAATACTGATGGCCAGACAAATTTATAAAGAGAGGACAATACACGTTGCCATGTAGAGTTGATGAAAAATACAGCCTAACCTAGATGTAGGATCACGCTATCTGCGGACGAGAGAATGAAAGTATTGCTGAGGTTGTCGCCCTCGGATGGCGGATAATGGTAGACGAGGCAGTGGCTTGCCTGGGACGAAAAATATGGCTCTGAGCACTATGGGACCTAACATCTGAGGTCGTCAGTCCCCTACAACTTAGAACTACTTAAACCTAACTAACCTAAGGACATCACACACATCCATGCCCGAGGCAGTATTCGAACCTGCGACCGTAGCGGTCGCGAGGTTCCAGACTAGAACCGCTCGGCCACACTGGCCGGCCTGGGACGAAAGGCTCAGTGTCTCTCTGAGGTACCCACTCCCACTGCTGGACAGCATCGGCGGTGTCTTCTATAAATCAAAACTTTTCGCTGTCTTTCTATATTCATGTCTTCTTCATACATAAAATGTTAATTTTAAGCACTTCCATTTCAAATTAGTTTCCAGATTCGAAGTACTTTAAGCTGCAACTTTGGTAAAATACTAAAAAAATCGAATAAGATTCATATTGTTGATTGGTGCATCCCAGTTCTGTATCAGAGTCGAGAAGTATATGTGCAACGCTAGTTAAAAACAAATCTTCGCTCATACAAGACGGGCGAGTGCAATGTTCAGTTTGTTCACTGAATTCATAATACAACTGATCATTGAGTTTACCCACCGTCCACCAATAATAACGCCGTGATAGTGAGAACAACCAGTTTAACTGTGCAACTGGCTATTATATTTGTTACTTGTGGGTCGCCTATCCATGGAAAAGGCGTAGGAGAATGCAAAAGATCTTTGAATGTAAGACTGAGATTCACAGTTCTTTATTAAAGTTTATTCGCAGTTGCGACACAATCGGCTGTATAATGGAACGACGACAGCGAAAATTTGTGCCGGACCGGAACTCGAACCCGGATTTCCCGCTTATCGCGAGCTGTCGCCTTACCATGTGGTTATCCAAGCACGGCTCACTAACAGACTCAAACTTCCATATGTCGTAAACCATGTGTCTACAACCTGTACTCGTACATCCATTATGCATATTGCAGTACAGGGGAGATATTTCATTTCTAAGCCTGTTGCCCAGTGTTAGCGGATAAATACGATATTGCAGCGCCTATGTTATTCCGATGCAAGGTTTCTTCGCACATGCTTGCGTGGCCGGGAGACAAGTAACACTCGCGACGAGCGGCGATCGAACGACCACGAAACTCAGAGCTTTCTCTACGACTCTCTTCGTGGGGAAAAAAAAAAATCCTCTATGTGGTGGGGACGACTCAGTGCTGTTGCCAATGTAATGGTTACGAATATGGCTTATTTCATGAGTAAACGGGGGAACACTGCAGAAACTCCCCACTCTTGGCGTACAAACCTCTCCTTAACAAATAAGAGGTTGGTACTGTGAGGAAGCAGCGTCCCATCGATTGGTCAGCTTCTTCGTGCCGAGCACGGTGGCGGAACGACTCAATCCGATTGGGTACACCAAATTTTGAAGCGAAAGCAACGGAGTTTCCCACGATGGTCGGCCGGCCTCTCGGTGTATCGCCCCTTGATCTCGAACAGAATAGGCAAAAATGTCGTGCTCGGTTATTCTCTGGGGATATCTGGTGGCAGGACGCCTTCCGCTCACCGCTAGGAAGGTGCCGGCTGTGTCTACGAAAGCACGAAGCAGGCCGCAGCGTTAATTCCACCATAGCGATTAGACTCGCTAGTAGCCGAGCGGTTCTAGGCGCTTTAGTCCGGAACCGCGCTGCTGCTACGGTCGCAGATTCGAATCCTGCCTCGGGCATGGATGTGTGTCATGTCATTAGGTTAGTTAGGTTTAAGTAGTTCTAAGTTTAGGGGACTTATGACCTGAGCTGTTAAGCCCCATAGTGCTTAGAGCCATTTGAGCCATTTTTGAGACTCGCTATGCTTCCACGAAAACTCCCCAGCTCCCAGGGGACCTTGCCCTCCCCCCCCCCCCCCCCCCCCGCCCGATTGAGATTTACTGACGCCCTTCTTCCGACAAAGAGGATCCAGAGATGATACAGAGGGAACACCTTCCTAGTGAGAAAAAAGACAAGGCTTGCCTCGTAGCAAATACCCCCAGTACACTCTAAATAAAATTAACCACGAAATCGTGACAAAATATTATCAAAATCACGTAGCAACATGTGACAGTCACGTACATTTCAATATTGTGAAAACACGACAAGTCCAGTCAGTAGGTGGCAGGTCAGTTGTAAGTAGCAGCAGATAAAATAAAATAAAAATTAAGTGCAACCGAACTTATTTTCAAATTAGATGATTTATTACTGTTGAGAATGACATAATGTGTTCTATTTGATAAGAAGTTTTCAGCTAGGTCATTATTCCAGCATTCCACAAGCTCGTACTTCGTTCACTAGGCGATCGTGCGGGGCTGGATCGATAGTGTCTCGGAATTGGAGGCATACGGCGTCAACCCAGTCGCCGCTATCTATAATCTTAACATTCTATAGACCAAGAAAGCCAGTTCAGTTTCACATGTTCACTGCCCACGGAGAAACCAGACGATGTCATCACCGATGGCCCATCGAAACACACAAGCTGCATCATGGGAAGAACGCAACAACACACTTACAGCACTGCAGAACTTGTAAATAGCCAGGTGAAGATTAAATTAAATTAATTTAATTAAAATAAATTTAGATTTTGCGTTGTGACCAAGGTGTTCGTTCCCGTTTCTGATCTATTGACATGCGTCGTTAGTAATAATTTAACAAGCAGCTCTTCTCACATATAGATATTTTCAATATCAAAGAACTCCGAGGAAGGAGTAGTTTGCTCGACCTCCTATCTGCAGCCCATAGACCGTCTTCAGGATGTTTTCGCGAGCAGTGCCGCAGCTGGTCTTCTTGCAATCTCTAGACGATTATCGGGCTGAGAGCGGATTTTCAAGAAGAATGGCAGTTGCTTTCTGTGGTAGTCAACATACCACACGTCACTACGCGTGCTATACTGCTGTTTATGGCACTAACTCTCGGTTTTGGCGTTTCTCATGCTGTTCCAAAACGAGATGCACGTCGTGCACCGCAAATATATTCTAACGTCAAAGCTAGAAAATGGTTCAAATGGCTCTGAGCACTATGGGGCTTAACTTCCGAGGTCATCAGTCCCCTAGAACTTAGAACTACTTAAACCTAACTAAACCTAAGGACATCACACAAATCCATGCCCGAGGCAGGATTCGAACCGGCGACCGTAGCGGTCGCGCGGTTCCAGACTGTTGCGCCTAGAACCGCTCGGCCACTTCGGCCGGCGTCAAAGCTAGACAGCTTCTGTGGTTGCATTAAGTGAAGATCACGGATTTGAATCGCCTATTTGTGTGCCTCTTCGCACTAGTTACTCACATTAACAGGATGTATGTGAAATGTACGTATAACGATTTGAATGAGCAATTTACGCGTCTTGAGCACATCAGAAGAACTGGCCGAATAAAAGACATGCATCCGAAAATAAATTCATCGTTTGTAATTGTGATTTATTATTACCGAGTCAGCTCTACTTCTTGTCTAAGTTTTGAAATTATGGTTGTGACTTTTCTTTGACTAAAGGAAACACTCGTGCCTGCCTCCAAGTCCAAAATTATTTCCTGTTACTGAAATCCATACGGTACCTAGCTTCCTTAGTATGGTATTGTTCTTTCAGAAATTTTTTTGCCAACTCCTATATTACAAACTGTCTCAGATCGTTTACCGCATGAGGTGACAAATTTTTAGTGTAGAATAAATTTTTTTTTAACATATTCAGTGTTTTCCTTGATGAAGGATGTAATTCCACTTTTTCATAAACTGCTTGCAGCCTGTTGTGACGTTCCGCTATGGTCTCGGGCAGTGGAGGTTACATCAACGAATTCCAACACAAGACGTGCTGTAATAGCTTTGTTTCTCTTTCTTTCCACCACGAGCTCCTGTTTAATGTCGATATTAACCTCTACATACATATTTGGCACGCTATTGCTTACTACGTGGCGGCTAAGGATTTGTGCCGTTTTGAATTTGAACAGTTCTCGGGTATCCGACCGGGTAGCGTCGTAATTTCTCCACAATATTTCGGCAGACGTACACGCTACCATCTTCAGGTGGTTCCTGACGAATGCTGTGCTGTTCCTCTCGGCGCCCTATATATACTAGCCGTTACCCCCTCCACCGTTCCTCTCCTGGTGTCTTCGGTGCGGCCTGCGAGGCGGCTACTGGAGGTGGTGGGGAAAGCGACGCCTGGGTCTGAACTGGGGTCTGCAGTCTCCCTGCTGCCGCCGTCGGGGCGGTCCTCGATCTCTGGGACCGCATCTTTCTCTCCAGGCTGAGTGCAGGCTTCCAGGCCTGACTAAGTTGAAGGCCGCTGTCTTTATTAATTAGATTGACCTGTAGGCGGATTTCGAAGGCCTCTTTAGTAACGCAGTCCCAGAAGTAGGAGGATTGACAGAGTATTTTTGTTTTTTCATAGTCCATAGTATGGCCAGTCTTTATACAAAGGTCAGCCACGGCTGATTTAGTGGCCTCGTAATTCGGTATGGCGATTGTGTTCGCGGCCGTAATTATTCCCTCCCTTGCCTGTTTCACTCCAAAATATAACGTGGTAAAAAGATATATATATTTCTCTTGTGCGCCTAATACATCTTATCTCATAGTCCTGCCCCAACAATACGATGGAAGCAGTGGTAATGGTTTGCAGTCTGTCCCAGATATTGTTTCTTTGATCTCATCAAAAAGATTTGTGCGGACATTAAGTCCTCTTCCATCTCCGCAAGAGTGTTATACTCGCTGAACAACCCGAACACAGAAATACAATTTCCCGTGATTCCTTTAAATGTATCTTTTAGCAAATTATAGCACTACATTGGCTCAGGTCTTGTGACATGACGTGTCTCGAAACTCACAAGGGGAGGCCACGACGTTGGGATCACGGATTTACTTCAAACTTTGTACATCTCTTAAGTTGCACTACTCTGCTAATTCCGAGAAAATCGCAAGAGAAGTTCTACGCGTCTATTATGTACCTGATGTATGTGTGCGAAGGTATCGCTATTAATAAATCGGTGTGGTCACATGGTTATCGTTCGCTCGTAGCAAGAGGGTCGGGAACGAGGCAACGGTTCGAATCGCATTAGCATTTATTTTTTAATCTCTATTTTTGTCATCGCTGTCCACATTATTTAATTTATATGACATTTAAGAGGTAATATAATGAAAACAAAGACCACGTGCATTTTCATGAAGCTATAGTGAATTTCATATGTTATTTGGATGTTTACTATTTTTAATTAATTAAATTTTCAAGAACGAGGGATAGGCTTGGAAAACCGAAGTGAAACCTCGATGTATAATGATACGAATGACGTAAGTCACAATGCGCCAGACCACCTCAGTAATGTACAGTTACATGTCGGATGTACTCTCGCCATCACACATTGCAGGATGGTATTTTTCATACAGACATGGAAAACATAAATTGAATTGGCACCTACCACATCGAATGAATGCAGTTTTCCCGCATTTACAGGGAATGTTCAGAGTTTCTAAGGGAAAACACACCTCGTTGACATTTTGAAAAATTTCTCCTTCTTCCGATAGCTTGGACGCAAACCATGTGATAAAACAACTATAGATTAAAAATTAAGTTTGAGCGGCATCGAACCGTTGCCACCCACATGTTCGTCTTACGTGGTTCGAACGCTAACGCTAACCAACTCATTTAGGTCGTTATTGTTCCTTGCAGTTGTTCGGAGCGGACGTCCTATGCCACCTATTTAAGTTGATCCGTTAACTCAATTGTGTTATTAAAGAGGGCAAAAAAATGGTTCAAACGGCTCTGAGCACTATGGGACTCAACTGCTGTGGTCATAAGTCCCCTAGAACTTAGAACTACTTAAACCTAACTAACCTAAGGACAACACACACATCCATGCCCGAGGCAGGATTCGAACCTGCGACCGTAGCGGTCGTGCGGTTCCAGACTGTAGCGCCTTTAACCGCTCGGCCACTCCGGCCGGCCTAAAGAGGGCAGCTAAGCTTCTGACCGAACACGCTTTTTTAATCTCATTTTTGTTCTATATTGTTCGTTGAATTTGTTCGTAGCGGACGTCCGATGACACTCGTTCAGGTTGTTCGTTGATCCGTTTACTCAGTTTTTTTATTACAGAGGGTAGCTAAACCCTCTGACCGAACACGCTGAGCTACCGTGCCGGCTCCACTGGCCCACCAGAGCAATACTTGAGAATAAGTCGCACGCAAGTTTTTCTCCTTTGCGACTGCGCGACACTTTCTCTTTGCTTCTACTTCCGAGCCTGCGTTTTAAGGCGATCTGTTTTTCGTTATAGAAAACCGTAGTTCTAAAAATCCCTGCAGTTACTCAGCGAAAATAATTTCCAGTGTTCGTGACATTTTGCCAGTTGTTATCGCCTGTTCTCGGAATTTATTTTACGTGTGAATATGAAAGCGCCATTGTTTTCTATAAACCCTGAAAGTAACCTGCTTCTCATAGATCTTTTCCGCGCTGCCCATTTCAAGCTTTGTCCTGATAATGTAGCGTAACTGGTGACGACAACTGCTGCTGCAGTACTGCCTAATTGCGAATCTGATCTGACGTCTGAACAGAACGAGAATAAACACAACCATGGATCCGTCTTTCATTACAGCAAGGCTTTATGCGCAATGGTTTAAGTTGTCTTAGCTGATAGTTCTTTCTTTTTCTTGTGGAAACGACGGAATGTGTCTAAAGTAAACGCCAGTAAGATAATGCCCGTTATCGGAAACTCCCCTCTGAAGTTCTGCTTGTTTTCGTCGCGTAGACTGTCTGCTATTCACTGAACATTTTTCGTGCGTGCTCAACAGGGCCTCGAAGTAGTAAATGTTGACGGTGCTTACTGTCGGATAATTGCTTACCTACGCCTCTGCTCCTGGTAGAGAACCTCTAAGAGAATAACCTCGATGATGGATGCTTGGACCACTACAGCGTGGCGTATGTGCGCGGGTGATATGAAAATACTCTCTTGCTTTCGAGAATAAACCCGCCGTGACGTCAGTGGGAGGCCCGGGCGACGGCAGCGCCGCAGAGAAGTAGCGGCCACGGAGCGCGACCTTCAGTCTCGCCAACGACAACCAGCGATTCAGTGCGTGTGTTGTGCGTGCGTCCTGTCTCAAATTACGTGCGCCTGTCAGTGACCCATGGCTGTCTTCCGCTAGACCGCATCACTGAGTGCGCGCAGTTCTGCAAATTTGCTGATATCTCGGACCTGTGAATCGCCGAATAGCCTCGTAAACGTCTCTGCTGATCAGCTGTAGAGTCGCTGTTTACCATTGTTGTGGCTGGTCTGGATTCGACAATATGGCAGGTAAAGCTGCGCGTGTGTTGTATGTAACTGCTATGTTTTTTTTAGCTAACACAGGAACATCATATGTACAATTACGCAGTTTATTGATTTACTTTTTAATGTAATATAAATGGTTATTAACGTATTTATCTGAAAAATTACTCACTTACCGAAATATGTTTATGTATTTATAAAGTGTTACGGTATTTATGGACGCAGTCTAAGGCAACAACTTACACCAGCACATACTCAGTACTAATACAAAGACTGACTCAGGGTTATGGGAGAATTTATAATGCGTCTCATCATTATTTACCTCCGTCATTGCTACATATAGAGATGGATTGAGCACTACCATTTTTCTTTCTTTTTTTTGTTATTGCTAAGCTATTTTACCAATCGTATTGCACTGCGTGAGCTCTAGACACGGAATTTTCTTATCAAAAGAAGCCCAATATATGCTGTTCTTACCCCAATTGAAAATACGCCAGTAATGAATTAAGTATCTTAATTCAGAATACGGTTTTGTTTCGAAACATGTGTTACTAACATAGTTCAGAAATACTAAATGTTTTTTTAATGTGGGAAAGGTAGGAGATTGCATTTAAAGAAAGAAAGCGGGTACTGCTTTTCTAAGCTAACTTGTCAACGCTGCGCTTTATTGACAACGTGTTGTGATGTGAAGACTGACATAATGCGACTATTCACGTTGGTTTATCCTGTACAAGCCTCTTTGCATAATAACTGCAACACATTTCAACCTGCCTTCTGTAGCCAAACCTTGGTTTCCCTACCATTTTTATCTCCCACACTGCCTTCCTTTCACGATTCCTTGATGCCTCAGGATCCCTTCTTTTAGTGAAGCTGTGCTATAAATTTCCATTCCTTAAAATTTTATTCGGTACCTCGTAATTGCTTATCCAATCTCCCTATCTGATCTTTGTTGGTACCACATTTTAAAACACTCTACGAGTATTTTCATGTTGTCTGAACTGTTTACCGTAAACATTTCACTTTTTCAAGGCTTTTCCACAGACTGATATGTTCAGAAAAGACTTCTCAACACTTAAAAATATATTCGATGTTAACAAAAATTTTTCATTTTCAGAAATGTTTTCTTGCTAATGCCAGCCTACATTCCATATCACCTTTCTTCGGCCATTGTCAGTTATTTTGCTACCGAAATAACAAAACCCTCTACTATTTTTAGTGTCTCATTTACTAATCTAATTCTTCAGCACCGCCTGATTTGATACGACTAAATAGCGTTACTCCTTTTTATGTTCATCGTATAGCCTCTTTTCAAGATAATATTCATTCCGTTCAACTGATCTTCCGTGTCATTCACAGTTTCTAAGTAAACTATAATGTCATCGTCAAATCTTAAAGTTTTTTTTTTCTTTTCCCAGAACTTGAATTACCTTTCCAAATTTCTCCTTAGTTTCCCTAGTTCTTGCTTAATATACAGACTGTAAAACTTCGCATGGTTGCATGGCTCTGTAATACTGCTGTTCAATGTGCATCAACATCACAGAATCTTGGTATGCAGAAATGTTGGATGTCTTAAAGAGATGTAACTGTCAGAGGTGCTGTTTGATCTGGCTTTATCAGGTTATCCACAATGCGCCGAGGCTGTTGCTGGCGTAACGCCAGCCACACACAGGCAGAAACGACTGACAGATGCTTGTGTTACGAAACCATCGGCCAGTGTTTTCCCTCTCAGAAATTGAGTTCACCCTCTCAGAAATTGAGTTCATTGTTACGCTTGACAATAGTTGAGACTGGTTCACGGCTTGTGCCTCAGTCCACCACTCCTGCTGTTCACTATTAGCTTCATACTTCCCAACATATAATATGTTAGCGAAGAGCTTACTTGGTTCTTCCTCTACAGCCAAACCCCGTATGTCTTTCATATGTGATATCTGTAAGTCAAGATATGACAATGTTATACGCTGTAGTAATGTACGTACCTAGCTACATAACTGTATACCGCCAGAGAGGGTTGCAGGTAGTTTGAGATTTGACTTTCATTCTAACAGTGAAGAACCATATTAGGCCTCGCGCCTTTTTGCTCCACACGTCTGGCGGATACGTCCTTGGCTCAGGAACCCCTATTAAGTCGAAATGGTTCCGAGAAATTAACTGACGATCACAGATGTATTCCAACACAAAGTATACCTAGTACCAAAAAGATTTACCAAAAACAGATCACATTTATAATGGATCATGTGTCAGTTTACGTCAGCAGCAAGTAATGATTGGCATTAGAATACTGACTGAAAAGGAAGATTTCTGAATTGTTCACTGCGCTCTCGGTGTAACTAAACGCATTTTTAATTTTCTTGAGACCTATTCTTCTGAGGAACTGTAAAATGATGCCTTTTAAAAACCCCAGTTATTCTCTATATTCGTTGTAACTATGGCATTTTGCAAGCAGTAGTGCTTCGTAGCACCATTGACGTCATAGACACAACCATGAGAGCGTACACAACTATATGCGAACTCTCACGAATCGTCGTGTCTCAGCAATAGTTAAATTTTGTCTGTTAATCATGCAACAGCTCCGAAAGAGATTAACACGTGTGTTGGGATTCCGATTCAGAGTTAGTGGCTACGCGCCTGGCGCTTACTCAACATTTCCAGTGCCTCTGGACTCTCTTGTATGAAACTTTTATTTAGACCAGGGGACTTGTGTATTATGTGTACCAACTTTAAATTGCTTTTGTCTAAGGATCTATCCTTAGAACAAATTAGGCCTAAATGCAAATTCCATTTAGGGAACACTTATCTCTTCATATGCTAAAGAATATGAGAGTCTTATCAGGGCCATATCCAGTTACCTCTCTGTGTGATGTACATTAGACTATACGGTCATTGCCGAACTGCTTATCTGTTTCTAGACACACTAAAAAGAATGAGTTTAATAAACGTTTAATCGATTGGGGAACATCACTGAACGAATAACCTCTATATCTCGGTTTACTTGCTGCAGCAACTGATGAAGAGCATCATTAATTTGATGAAAGGGGAAAAACACAATTCTTGATAAGGGGTTACATTTCTTTTAATTTCAATTAACGCAAATTAATATCTGTATCGCACACTTACTTTCTTGACGACTCATTTCGAGGCTTAAACCCTCAATCTTCAGTTAATTACAGGAGAATTCACTCTCTAGTATGCATCTAGTTGTGTAATCAAGCTACAAATTAATTCTTATATGTCCTTTGTTGTCTTAATTTGGGACAAGCCATACATCTATACAATATACATGATGAGTTCATGATGTTACAAACTTTCAGGGATGATGGAGGAGGGTAAACATATCAATTTGAGATAAGGTACCCTGGTCCGGAAAGGATCCACTCGAGAGTTATAAGCGAAAACAGTTCTGATATATCTGACAGCGGACCTCGTCTACTGAAAGTATTTTGCGTTTCATATTTTTGGAGGATGTAGTATGGAGCAAAACAAGAAAAAATTGTCCAGTAAACATTACATGTTTACATGCTATGAGCACTTGTTCAGTAGAAGAGATGTTTTTCACATTAGTAAAGAAGAGGAAGTCCTCATTGCTCCTAAGATATGCATTTCAGAGCCCATGTTTAATGGACGTTTTCTCACGTTTAGGTCCATACTACCTCCTCCCAAAATAAGGAAAGCAAAGAGCCTGCAGTGTCAGAGGTATTATGACGATTTTCGCTAGTAACTTTCGGCTTGGTGGTTTCCGGACCAGGGTACCTAACCTCAAATTAGTACACACATATACACACGCGCACACGTGTGTGTGTGTGTGTGTGTGTGTGTGTGTGTGTGTGCTGTGAAAATGTGTAGTTTTGATTTCTTTCTCGGAGACGGTGTTTACGATGGCAGATCAGTTAAACAACTAGGCGAATTTTTCGCATGCTCAGTTGTATGTTTCCTTTTCACGAACCGGTAGTTGAGAAAGCCAGTTCATATTCTTATCACGCAGTATTCAGAAAACGAAACAGTTGTGTAGCGTGAAGTTTTGTAATTGTATTTCGCACCAAACTAAAAAACTTAAAGAATAAAAACGAACACAAAGGAGCCTCTTTCATCCATATTCTGTTTGATTTATCATAATTTCGAGTTCCATACCTTCGAAGTAGGCGAAGTCACAACGAGGAGCCGAAATTTGCGCCCTGACACAATTTCCAGGGATACCCCACGTAAGGATGTATATACAGTCCACATACGTATTTAGCAATGGTGAAGCATTTGCGGTTTCGCTAGTTATAAATAAAAACAAAGCTACTTACAAGGTGTTCCAGCAAAAAGAACAACTGAGTTCGTTTTATTTATATACATTTGTATCCATGACTAGAGCTATGAATCAAAGATATAGACAACATGCAAATATGTGTTTACATATTTAGAATGTTGTCATATAAATAAAGACTCGTATTAAAAAGTTATACACATATATTTCAGTATATATGTGATAATGTATCTATTTCATGGTTTGAACTCAGGGTTCAGGTTTTCATATTTCCATCACTAATGAGTAGACAGCACTAAAATTTGTTGTGTATCGCCTAGCACGCTTGATAAGCTTCTAAAAAGGTCATTACCACCATCTTAGCTCAATCACCGAGTACGTCGTGTCTATGTTTTCTGTTATGGATGAAAATTTCTAACACTGCTGAGAGATTCATTTTGTAGTCTCTGTTTAGTTTATGAAGTATTATTAGATTATCGTCTATGTTCGCACGACTTTATAACGTAGTTTGAGTGGAATCCCTATTTCATTCCTGTGTTTCCCAATGGGTTGAAAGACGTATTTCCTCAGCGCGCAATGCAAAGTCGACCCAGCCACACTGTTCTTTGTTTACATACTTCCTACTGTCAGCAGTCGCAAACGAAGTGTGTACTTGGACCTGTGGAACGCATAGCAGAGTCCACGGTTAGCCGAATGTTCGAACTGACCACTTACAGCCGGTTTCTAAGGTGGATACATATTGGAGCATTGCTTTGAGGAGTAAGGCTTAACAAATTGCTTTAAGTAGCAACCATTTGCCTAAAGTGGAGAACGGAGAAATTGAAGCTATTTTGAATGAAATTTAAAGACTGTTCAGCGAGTAACAAATAAAATGCCTATTTCGGCCATGAAAAGAACTTTTGCTTTCAAGAACAATCTAGGACTGTACCATCAACATTAATATCAGCCAGGTCGAACTGAATGTAACCTATGACAGGTTTTATTAAACCATATTTCCCAAAAATCTGCATTGAGCTCGATGAACTCGGTCCAATGAGATTCCATTTGTTTTTCGCCTCAGTTTCTTTCTAACTCTGAATAATGTTCTTTTACAACATAGATAACAAAAAAAATCCGAATATCTCTTAACATCCACATCATTTTTGAGGTTAGGAAGCAGGAAAAAAATCGCATTCTGCGAACAAATCGAGTGGCGAACTACATTACTGACCGTTAAAATTGCTACACCAAGAAGAAATGCAAATGATAAACGGGTTTTCATTGGACAAATATATTATACTAGAACTGACATGTGATTACATTTTCACGCAATTCGGGTGTTTAGATCCTGAGAAATCAGTACCCAAAACAACTACCTCTGGCCGTAATAATGGCCTTGATACGCCTGGGCATTGAGTCGAACAGAGCTTGGATGGCGTGTACAGGTACAGCTGCCCATGCAGCTTCAACACGATACCACAGTTCATCAAGAGTAGTGACTGGCGTATTGTGATGAGCCAGTTGCTCGGCCACCATTGACCAGACGTTTTCAATTGGTGAGAGATCTGGAGAATGTGCTGGCCAGGGCAGCAGTCGAACACTTTCTGTATCCAGAAAGGCCCGTACAGGACCTGCATCATGCGGTCGTACTTTCTCCTGCTTGAAATGTAGGGTTTCGCAGGGATCGAATGAAGGGTATAGCGACCGGTCGTAACACATCTGAAATGTAACGTCCACTGTTCAAAGTGCCGTCAATGCGAACAAGAGGTGACCGAGACGTGTAACCAATGGTACCCCATACCATCACGCCGGGTGATACGCCAGTATGGCGATGACGAATACACGCTTCCAATGTGCGTTCACCGCGATGTCGCCAAACACGGATACGACGATCATGATGCTGTAAAGAGAACCTGGATTCATCCGAAAAAATGACGTTTTGCCATTCGTGCACCCAGCTTCGTCGTTGAGTACACCATCGCAGGCGCTCCTGTCTGTCAAGGGTAACCGCAGTCATGGTTTCCGGGCTGATGGTCCATGCTGCTGCAAACGTCGTCGAACTGTTCGTGCAGATGGTTGTTGTCTTGCAAACGTCCCCATCTGTTGACTCAAGGATCGAGACGTGGCTGCACGATCCGTTTGGGATCCAGCACTGCGTTCCGTATTACCCTCCTGAACCCACCGATTCCATATTCTGCCAACAGTCATTGGATCTCGACCAACGCGAGCAGAAATGTCGCGAAACGATAAACCGCAATCGCGATAGGCTACAATTCGACCTTTATCAAAGTCTGAAACTTGATGGTACGCATTTCTCCTCCTTACAGGAGGCATCACAACAACGTTTTACCAGGCAACGCCGGTCAACTGATGCTTGTGTATGAGAAATCGTTTGGAAACTTTCCTCGTGTCAGCACGTTGTAGGTGTCGCCATCGGCGCCAACCTTGTGTGAATGCTCTGAAAAGCTAACCATTTGCATGTCACAGCATCTTCTTCCTGTCGGTTAAATTTCGCGCTTGCAGCACGTCATCTTCGTGGTGTAGCAATTTTAATGGCCAGTAGTGTATTTCGAAACTCAGTTGGAACACTTTATCAGTCCCAAAGACCAATGTGTTAGCAGGTGTGGTGTCCTCGTTTTAGAACACATTTTCTCTGATTATTCTAGGCCATGTCTTTTTCATTTCACCAGCTAACGTTGCATAATAAGAGTCAATCACTGTTACTTTTTCACAAGTAATTAGTCGTCTTTATAAGCTGTGGTTCACTAATAAAGGTCGCCGTCCATGTACCACTCGACAAAACCAATTTCCTCTCTGTTTTTAAGTCTTCTACGTGCTCGTCTGTAAGCTCTTCCCAACATTTCGCTTCATGATTGGTCTAAACTTCATCGCCGTGGAACTTAGACACCGTCATAAAGTCATTCTTACAGACAAAAAGTAATAATTTTCGAATGTTAGTATCATACCTCTAACTATGAAAACCAGTCAAAAATGAGTATGTAATATGGCTAATCATTCAAGTGTGTGCATAAACTGTTTTCGTCATGTTGTTTATTTTTAGTAATCGTCGCACAAGTTCTCTGCCACCGGAAATAATTTTTGCTATCTCAACTGCTAACATTTTTGAGATAGGCTACTTCGTGAAACAATATTATCTGAAATGTTCATTTTCACTAGACGAAGCATTTCACAGCATATAATCAGTAAAATTGGATGTATCTAGGAACTGAATTCACGACAATCTATTTGGTTACAAGAAAGACGCAGAAGAAAACTATCTAAATATTGCTTTCAAACATCTCCATTATTGATTTTGTACTCTATACTGCAGGCATTGTTACTGTGAATTGAATTTATACCAGAAGATATCAGTCCTTACTTACTTGTTCGCTGATAGCTCAAGCTATAAAAATTGTATTCTTATTTATCAGAGAAAGTACTGTGAATGCATTAATACCAGTAAAATCGACTGTTGGTAGTAAATAAAGTAATAAACAGTATTTAAGATCAGCAGTATGTATATTTACTACCGCCAAAGGATTAAATTAGTAGACACGTTGAAACCTGTGGGAGACTGACGAACCTGTTAATACCTGCGTATTAAGTAACAAAAAGGAACAGGAGATAATCGCCACACGACTTGTCTGTCGTTAAACTAAATGTATAAAAAAGAATATTCCTACTTGACCCTTCTTAAATTGTTGATACAGTCCTATAATTTAAGGCTTCAGTCCCCGACACCAGCATAATACAAGTTTTTTTTTTGTCTTCGATGTAACAAATTTAATTTTTTGTCCTTCATTATCTTGAGACGCAAGGAAGATGCGCAACGGTGGAAATTTGTAATAATGAAATGGCAACTCTCTTTGCACGATGCTCTTTTTGCCCAGTCGGCTACGGTTAGTAATTAATCACCGGTTTTAGTGAATGTCCGAGAAAGCATATAACGGCACACAAAAATCTTCAGCACAATCTGTTCTAGACATCACTAGTCCCTCAGACATGGGAATCTATCACAGAGAATAACAAAGATATTGGCTATCAAATAATTTTATAAATCAGTTTAGTAGATTGCCTGTGTGAGTAAATATGGCTGTGATCAACTCCTCTCTGTAATGGGGTCAGATACGCCGTATACAATCCTGCCTGATTCGCCTGCTAGTTATGCTACCCTTTGAGGCATGATGCGGAATTCCTCGAGGCATACCGAAAATTGCATGCATAAAATCCTACGATTTATAGGTAGGTACGTCGTCTCAGTTTCGCTTTTGTCACCGTTTCACGAAGGAAGGATTATTTTCTGTGGGAACGCTGAATGTATTTAAGCAGTTATACCGAACGTGACAGCAAACAATACGGCTGTTAAATTGGAAACAAGCAATATTGACGTTATGATTTGAATTATCCGTCACGATTTTTTCTTGTATGCATTCGTCAATCTTAGCACTGGTTCTTCATCAAGCGGCATTTAATGTTACATACATCGTTGCCCAACATGTCAAGGTCAGTCTCATAGTCAGGAAATTAGCTTTGGGGACGGATGCGAGTATCTTTAATTGTAGTCCTGGACATAGTCCTTCAAATTGTTACGAAATGTCACTTGTGTATTTGTTTCTAGAGGATGACTGACTGAATGCAGTGCAGTGTTGTTATTTCTGTTATTACAGACGAAGGGAAGGATAATCACGAAACTTAGTGCCGGTACATAGCCTACGTACCATTGGGGCTCCCGACCTTAATGTTTTCATTCGTCTAATAGATCAGAAGTAAGAGGGTTATACACATACATCTATATGATTACTCCGCAATTCACTCTAAAGTGTTTGGCAGATGATTCACATAAAACCACGTTCACATTCTTTCCGTGCGACTCTTCCACTCGAGAACTATTATTTTTCTTATTTTATTACAATGGTCATTTCTCGCAGTAAAGATTTTTTAGCATTCGGAGAGGAAAGTGGGCGATTGAAATTTCGTGAAAAAATCTCATCGAAACAAAAAAAGGCTACATTTTAATAAAAGCCATTCCGACTATCTTTCCAAATCCGTAGCGCTCGCCCCTGTTTGGTGACAACACAAAACGAGCTGCCCTCCTTTGAATTTTTGTGATGCCTTCGCCCAATCTTATGTGATACGGATCTCGTACCTCGCAGCACTACTCCAAAAATCTCATACCTTGCAGCAATACTACAAAATATAACGGACAAGCATAGTGTATGCAGTCTGTTTAGTATATTTGTTAAGCAACCTTTGGTTCGTCTTTTTTTTAGTACTCATGTGGAGAACCTCACATTTTTTCACTGTTTGTGGCCCATTGCCACTTTTCCCACCATACACATATCTTGTCTTGCAATTCGCTTTGATTTTCTCGTAACTTTATTAGACAGTAAAAGAGCGCACCATCAGCTAACAATCTAAGCACGCTGCTCAGATTGTTTTCTAAATGATTTCCTACGAGGGCGTGCTGAAAAGTAATGCCACCGATTTTTTTATGTGAAAACTTTTAAAAGTTTTTTTTAAATAAAAAACGTTGTTATCATTCTACAGCCTTCATGTCTATACATTTGCAGCTCTCTGCCTCTATAGCGTCTGAATTGGAGCGTGAAACATTGCGGTGTAACTTTTTCGAAACACCGTAAATTCCCATCCATTGCGACGCTGAAGTCTGAAATTTGGCCCAAAGGTGCGTGGAACTTTGCTTTGTAATGGTGCAACAGTTTGGCGCCCTGCAACGTAACCTACGGGCTGGAGGACGCTTTAGACAGCAAGGTGTCGTCGACACATGCTGGAAAAAATCCGCACCTCAGAAGCTCATGTCACGTGTAGGTTTGGTTAATGATGTCTCGTTGGCACCAAACTTCACCACAATTCTGTCCAATGCCACCGTGGACGTATCACGTGAGGGGAAGGTCGTCACACCCCTCTTTCCTTCTTTTGGCGCCTCTGCGATGGAGGTCACAACTTCGACGCCCAGCGTTGACATGACGCGGTTTTCTTATTAGTGGCCAAGGAATGCAGTCCAGACACACCGCAGCCCAGAAACGGCACGAGAAGACCGCCGGAAGGGATAGTCCTGTGGCGAGACGACGGGAAGGTTAGACATTGACACATGCGTGAATAAAGTGGTAAGATCACCTAATTCGGTAACATCCTCGTTGCCACCCACGCACGTTTATTGAGAACGTTGAAGATGTACCGGTCAGAAACTTCGACACCAATTTAGCCTAGCAGCTGCTCTAGAGCTTAGGGTTAGGCAATCCCTTCGACACTCTTAGGTAAATTTTGCCTACCTTCAGGTGCTAGAGCGACTACGAGACTGAATTGGAGCAGCCGAAGTCTGTGACAGATACGTTTTCAACGTGCTCAACATAGGTGCTAGAGTGTCACCGAGGATGTTGGTTCAAATGGTTCATATGGCTCTGAGCACTATGGGACTTAACATCTATGGTCATCAGTCACCTATAACTTAGAACTACTTAAACCTAACTAACCTAAGGACATCACACACATCCACGCCCGAGGCAGGATTCGAACCTGCGACCGTAGCAGTCGCGCGGCTCCGGACTGAGCGCCTAGAACCGCTAGACCACCGCGGCCGGCCCGAGGATGTTGCTGAAATGGTTGGTTGTAGGGCGACACTATGTCATCTTATTCACGCATGTGTGAATCAAACCCTCCCGTCATCACGCCACAGCAGGGTGTGAAGAAGGAGTGGTGAATAAGCATAAAAACACTTTACCAGTCCATGAGCCACTGCAGGTAGAAGGTTTTGAATTGAATCTAGGACACTAACACAAAGTCAGGTGATTCGTAACGTTACACCACTACCTCACCTCTTTTCTTACTGTCCAAATACTGGCTCTGAATATGCTTCCCACCTGGAGTCGAACCAGACTACATCAGAGTCGGGCGCTACCACAAATCGTACGTTAGCGACTTCACGTACGTAGGCGAGTGCCGAACGCCTAACAACCCAGACACTTTGCAGCTCACAGTCACCTCAGAGGCAGTGTAAAGGATTTCTGGAAATGCTCAGGAATTTATTTTAATTCTTTGGCCATTGCAGAGGTAAAAAATGGAAACTTCACGCTCTGTTACAAGTATGAGTCGGAGCTTAATTACATCGGAGAGTTCGCACAACAAACTGTCAGCTGCATTTACATAAAAAATCATTCTAAAACTTTGTGAAGGTGGTGCACTCACAAGTATTTAAAAAACGTCGTAGTTCAACCATCAAAAACGGCCAGTAAATTCCTTTTTATGCACAACCTAATTCAATATTCAGATCTTCATCGATTACCTTAAAGTCATTTACAGCTATTTATATGACAGTACTAAAACTATGACGTTAAATAGCATAAAATTCATCGTATGTCATTGCTGCTGTCTTATTCTTCTTTTCCCTTCCCCGTTTCTTCCCCGGGATCGGCGTTGTTATACGGGTCGATGCATTGTTAGTGGTAGTTGGTGACCTTCCTGCCCCACCATTCCCCAATGGATAGAATTTTGTGCATCTCATTGTCTTCGTCTAGAGAAAGTCTTTCTTCAAATCTGAGAACGTTTTCCCAGTTTCTTTTGTAGCATGTGACTGAGGCGGGACGTGGGTAACATTCCAGTATTTATGTAGTTGGATGCGGAAAACCACCTAAAAACCACATCGAGCCTAGCCGGCTCACAAACCCTCGTCGGTAATCCGGGGGAGGCTCGTCCCCGCGTATCCTGGCAGCGGCGCCTTGACGCGTTCGGCCATCTGGGCAAGTTATGGCATTGCTGCTGTCGAGTAGCAAAATACAGTAGATTGTCAATAATAAAATACACCAAGCACTCGTTCTACTTATACCGTCAGGTTGCATAATTTCGTGTGGGACCCTGCATACTGGTAACTACAATGTATGCTGTGTGACACCACTGTTTTAATATTGCCATGTAAGCTGTTGTAAATGTCTTTAAGATACCCGATGGTGAAGACTGAAATTGATCGTGAATAAAGTAATAATTATTAGCAGCTCTTGGAAGGTAAATTATGATGCTTGTAAAAAACCATACTTATTAGTGAGTCAGCGGATCTTCTTATCTGGCCGGCAGAGACGCAGTATCTAGTTTGACCGTCATCTGTTTATGTAGATTTGTAGTCTAGCGGAACATTGCCTCTGGTACCATCTTAGAGGTTGTCTATACGCCACATAGCAGCACAATCGTTTTCGTTTTATTGAGAAAATTTTGGGAACGTGTAGCTCATATATAAAGGAAACGGCGTATAGAATGCTAGTGCTACCAATTCTTAAGTACTGCTAGAGTGTTTGGGATCCCAGCGGGGTCGGAGTAACCCTAGCTCTATTTACAAGTGTAACAGGAAAGGAAATTACTAGTAGTGGTACGTGGTACCCTCCGCCATGCACCGTACGGTGACTTAATGAGTTGCAAGTAGAGGTAGATCTACAGTGTTCTCTTGCCAAATACTGCGCTCCTAGGTGAGCTAGAAGCAATCACATCAGCAAGATTGATGTCCAGCGTACCCACAGATTGAGAATTGTCACTGACACACTCAAGTCAACACCAGTTCCGTGGATTCATGTCTTATCCAATTTACCACGGACAGATCCCAGACAACGACTTTCAATGGATCGATAATGGAGTGAAGCATGCAATGGCCCTGATCCTAGAAACCTTCAAATCAACAACGTTTCTTTCTCCCTTTCCATATAACAGGCTCTCATCTGCAACGCCTCTGTGGGATTGCAAGAGTTTCACCAACCTGCTCCTCGCCATTTACCAGAGTGCTACAGATCTGCTTGGGCACTGTTTGCTGGATAGGCCTGACGAGTCCGATTGACCCAACCGCATCACCCACCGGTATGCAGATGCAAAGAAAAACCTGGTGCCGCCTCAGCAGCAGCAGAACGAGGCACACAGTATGAGAAGCATCCCGTTATAAATGGATCGCACACAACCCTGAATTTGACTGTAGAACAATGGCGCTAAATGTAGACCACATTATTCGTGGATGCCCATTACGAAGATTTAAAGGAGACTAGAAACCATTTATCAGTGCCTGCCCAAAGGTTCTTGCAAGATGAAGCTCCCTGGACGTAGAGCTATGATTGAACTATTGAATTATTAACGTTTCTAAATATTCGCTTGCTTTAATTTATACTAGTTTATTAATATTTTCATATGTTTGTTTTATATCTTATTTTTGTCCTTTAAGTGTCAGTTATGTAGTTTTGCCATACGGTAAATAAAATAAGTGGATATAAAAAAATCTTTAGTAATGACGTTCTTTTGAGCGCAGCTGGTAAGGTGATACGGAAAACTTGTTATAAGTAATCGCTTAGACCCTTGAAACAGATATTTCAACAAATGTATTAAATGTAAGAAGGTCTACTGGGTGCCAAGTGTACTCTTAATTAGACTGTACTTTTTTAATTAGGAAAGTCAGTGACCATTTAATATATGATCAACTTGGGAGAAAAAAACGCATTTCCGTAAATGACTTATTCCTGAACTTGGAAATATACTACAGCAATGTATCGCTGCTAGGATCGGTTCTCGGTTGACTACCATTAATGACTTTTGTTGCGGATAGTTTCATATAATGTAGTTCCAGCTCACGTGCAATAATGCATCAGCATGTTTTCTGTCTGTTGAGTCTTACACAGGCGCTTTATCTTTTCCAGAACACCTGTATTATAGGCGCCACAGTTAGTCCCTCGTGTTGTATGGCACATTTAACTGCCAGCAGCTGATTTGACGTTTACAGCGGACTGGTTTTCCCTGGACGCAGCAGAATTCTATCTCTGTAGCAGTCCTGGCAGCCGTCGTGCCCATGAAACAGACTGCGCTAGCGGCTGCTACTGTTTTCGTACATCCCGTTTCTGCTGGATATATCCCCTTCCAAGTAGACGGCTGTTTCGAATATGTTTTGAGTATGTCAGCGAGGGACGCCTCAGTTTCACTATATTAGTCAAAAATGGCTCTGAGCACTATGGGACTTAACATTTGAGGTCATCAGTCCCCTAGACTTAGAACTACTTAAACCTAACTATCCTAAGGACATCACACACACCCATGCTTGAGGCAGGATTCGAACCTGCGACCGTAGCAGCAGCGCGTATATTAGTCATGTGTTTTTTCTGTTATTCAGCCATCACAGTAAAAGCAACAACATCTTACATCTTTACAAAGAGTGATGTCTATACAGTGTTCCAAGGCAGATTGTGCAGTCTTTCGGCGAACCACTGGCCGATTCGTGTGTAATTTGGAAATTTGTCGTAAGTTCCTGAGGGACCAAACTGCTGAGGCCATCGTTCCCTAGGCTTACACATCACTTAACCTAGCTTAAACTAACTTATGCCAAGGATAACACACACACACACCCGTGCCCGAGGGAGGACTCGAACCTCCGAAGAGGGGAGCCGAGCGAACTGTTGCTAGTGGCTTTCCCGCACGGCGATATGTGTGTGCTAGAGCCAGCACTGTAACGAGGCGACCCTGTCAGAATTGCAGTAGCTGCACTGTCGTGAAACTGTGGCTTTCCCGCACGGCGATATGTGTGTAACGAGGCGACCCTGTCAGAATTGCAGCAGCTGCACTGTCGTGATACTACCTTTTTGCTTTTTAATTGTATCCATATTTTGCAGCTGTGAGGGCTATTATCTTCAGTACACAGAAAGTTTGAATAAAATCGCCCGCAGCCACAAATTTGTCATGTTTTATCAAATAACACGATGCATTTCGGACCTTGTGGGTCCATCTTCAGGTGCAAATTGTCTAATACAGAACTTACATTTTCTCTTGAGTAAGGTGAAATTGATTTACCTGTTATGAGAAAGTTAAATGTAAGGTCTCGTATTTTGTGAATCTTGAATGCGGAAATATGTGAAAAAGAGTAGAAAATCAGTGAAAAACAAGGAAGAACACTTTTAACTTTTTGAGGTCAGCATAAGTTGGTTTATTCATATTGTCGTCATATCATGCCAGTCACGAGGCACATTTGTTGTCCAAAGCAATGTAACAATTGCATTTTCCACTGATAGTAAATTAGGACACTTTCTAGTCCACAATATAAAAACAGATAATCAAAAATTCAACAGCAATTTGACAGCACTACACAGTGAAGCCAGTGCTAAGACCCTAAATCTGTTAGAACAGTTGGAAATTCTGCATCTTTCTTAAATGAACAAACAATTTCGCTAGCCATAGCTATTTTAATAATTTTAAAGCCGTATTTTAAATTTATTACTTGCATTTGTCAACTTCTTATATCTCAGATCTCTGATATTATGTAATACAATTCATCTTCGATTGCATCAGGTTAAACTACATCTGTGAAGTGTTTTAAACCGTCGTAAACAAATGTGCTTCTTTACTGACGTGATGTGCGACGACAGTATGAATAAACCAACTTATGCTGACCTCAAAAGGTTAAAAATGTTCTTCCTTATTTGTTCGGTAAGGTTTTCAGTGTCTAAAAGCAATGTAACTATTGCATTTTCCACTAGTAATAAGTTAGGATACTTGCTAATCTACAATATAAAAACAGATAATCAAATATTCTACACCAGTGGAGCGTGTAATGTATGCTGCGTACTGTGTAGAGAAAACAGGCAGAAATTTCAAACTCCGTTTCCAAGAATACAGAAATGCTTTGAGACTCAAAAAGAAAAATCAGTTATTGCACAGTATTTGCTGGAAACCAAACATGTGATCAACAAGGGGGGAAACAATTTGATAGCTCTACACAATGAAGCCAATGAATACCATAAATCTGTTAGAACAGTTGCAAATTTACCTCTACAAAATCAAAAAGTGTGAATCACTCTTAAGTTAACAAAGAGATTTTGCTAGCTATAGTTATTTTAGTAATTTTAAAGACTTATTTTAAATTTACTCCTTCCTTATATTAACGTCTTAAAAACTCAGATCTCTAACACTGTATGATAAACTTCATTTTTGATCACCTCAAGTTAAACTATATCTGTGAAGTGTTTTTAAACAGTTCTAAACAAATGTGCGCCTTGAATGGCGTGATGTGCGTTAACAGTATGAATACAACAACGTAGGCTGACCTCAAAAGGTTAAAAATGTTCTTCTATATTTGTTCAGTAAGTTTTTCGCTGTTTCTCACATATTTCCTGACTCGATTGGCGAAATACTAAACGTAATATCTAACTTTCTCATTACAGGAAAATGCATTTCATCTCACTCACGAGCAAATGTAAATTACGTATTAGATGATTTGCTTTTGAAGAAGGAACCACAGGGCCCGAAATACAAGGCGTCATTTCATAAAACACAAAAAATGTTGACTGGTAAATTTCCTGTTTACCTTTTTGCTGATTCAATTATAAGAACAATTTCAGTGTTGACGTCGACGCGGTAGTAAAACAATGGAACAGAACCGCCAACTCTCTCACGACCGTTGCACGTTTCTCGCCGACTGGAAAATACTCCCGGCACCCCATGCGCACATGCTATATCCAGCAAGGTCTGCCCCATTTCGAACAGTGAGGATCCATGTACAATTCAGCACATTTTGACAGCGTGCCTGACAACGATGCCATTATACACTAATGTATCGCAGTGTATTGAAGGAACAGCTTTTGCATACTTGAAACAGCAGCTAAGTACAAGCTTACCCCTGGAAAGAGCAGCTTTACGGTGAAGGGTCTAGCAGTAAGAGACGCTCTCTGATCCGCATTGCATAATATCAACGATATTCTGATAACTGATTCATGGAGCATCCTCTACAACCCAGCATATAAATGTGGAATTTGAAAACTATTGCTTCTTCGATGCATGGAACATAACACTCGTATATCAGTGTATCGAAAGGTGCAGAAAAAGTAAATTCTCTAGATGAAAGTGGATTCCAGAATCATAGAAATCGAAATAATTCAAAAATTAGCAAAGAGTAGTATCACGAAAGGAATACATTACTTCGTTCGTCTACTTCATGTAGACTTCGTGACCACTGTAACGAAAGGGGCTTTTGATGAATGCTACCGATTCTGGGAAACCTCTGAGATGACGAGAGGACAGTAACGCCTGTGTGGCTGGACGTTACGAAGGGAGCGGTTCAGGGGCCGTCGAGGTCTGGTGCCCATCAAGCCACCAACCCCAGGCGTCGGTGGGTAGTGGCTTGGTGACTGCATCCATGTCTGACATCCGTGGGCGTTAGTGAAACAAGATTAAAAAGCCAAGCATTTATCGTTCATGATGTAGCCCAGGCAGCGTTGGCCTGTGAGGCAGCTGAAGGCGCCACCAGGAGGTGTCCATCCGGATGTGCTGCCCACGCGCGGCGACACCGACAGCTCCACACGGCCTACGAGAAATACAAGGCCTACAACGAACTTGTGACGTCACACTAGTCGGCTTCGTGGGCCTCGCGTCAGCTGTTAGCGACGTCACGAGGCCGCCGGCCTCGCACAGCCAGAACACGCAATCGTTCGTGCCGCCAAAACGACTTACAGCCTCGGAAGTGGGTGACCGAGCCGCGCATGGTCACGATGTGGACTGTGCGCAGGAAAGACAGCCACCGGCGGCAGAGTCCGCCCTCAGGAGCTGGAGGTAAGCAGTCGGGACGGCTCGTCCCCTCATGATAACTGAAGAGCAGCTGCACGCCCCTGACAGAACCTTAGACAGTCAGAGTTTCAGGTGGCACCAGTTGTAGCACAGCCCTCCAAAGGGCCGACTTGCTGCTCCATACAAGCTCGCAGCCAGATGATAAGATGGCAAATTGACGTAGGGCCCTCATCCGGATTGGCCGGCTGCAGACTGAGAATGCTTCCACTGGAAATCATCAGCTTTTATGCAACACTGGGACGCGCTCTTCGTGCAGATGTGAGGCAATAATAACATCAATTAGCCTGCTGTTACCATATGATCAGCTTTCCTGAAAGCTCCGTGATGTCAGGCACTGTGGCCAATGTACTGAATACATAGTTACTCCTGTGTCCAACTTAGGTGCTCATGCTCAGCCGTGCATGGTCACCAAAATGACGTGACTTCTCTGCCCATGACGATATGGTACATTGTCATCAGGCAGATCGGTGCCCTGTTCATGGGCGTTGCCCAACATTCCACCATTCCGTGGCCTCTTGTGTCACCCTCTTGGCTGCACTAATATATTATTTCGCTGTGCAAAAGGGTGAAACTTAGCAAGAAGTCAGCCAAACATTTCTGAGAGAGCATGACGTTCAAAGTTAAAACCTCAGTGGCGACATCAATAACTAGACTGCAAAATGGACACATTTGTTATCCTGCTTATCTCTAAAGATTCAAAGTTTTAACCCATCTTTATGGCGAAGATGACCCTTCAGAAATGGCAGGTCTTAATGACCTACTGCTCGGTTGTTCCCAATATGCCACAGGCAAACTTCATAAAACAAGCATCAAACTCAGCTCAAATATTGCCACATTGACGAAAATCCATGTCTGCATAATGATATACTTTCACCATCTCTAAAGTCCAAGATGTGAAGACACCAAGACACAGCAACCACGTCACATAATTGACTAAACAGGTGTACAACAACAACTGATACTGAATAAGATGGAACCATGTTCACTCACTGGACTCGCAATCGGGAGGGTGATGGTTCAATCCCGCGTCCGGCAATCCTGACTTAGGTTTTCCGTGATTTCCCTAAATCGCTCCAGGCAAATGCCGGGATTGTTCCTTTCAAAGGGCGCGGCCGACTTCCTTCCCCGTCCTTCCCTAATCCGATGAGACCGATGACCTCGATGTCTGATCTCCTTCCCCCCCCCCCAAAAAAAAAAAAAAAAACAAAAAAAAAATCTTCACTCACTTTTATAACTGGTTCTTTGTGTACAGTGTTATCTCATTTAGTTATTTATTTCCAGTGATGAAAACCGTAAACTCCATGAACGAGTGAGAATGATTGCCGTTCATTAACAACATGAGTATAAAAATAAGGTTTGCTTGCTTTTATAACTTGGAGTGACAATAGTTAATTATGTATTAAGAAAGAGGACTTATCGAAAATTCAGTGTAAACTTACGAAACAAATATGTAACGGTAAGCATATTAAATAACAATGTATCTGACGAAATAGCTGGGCAGATAGAGGCCAAGTGTCAGCCGATGTGGTCGAGCGGTTCTGCCGGCACGGTAGCTCAGCGTGTTCGGTCAGAGAGCCGGTTGGTCTCTGTAATAAAAAAACTGAGTGGAAGGATTAACCACCGAACTTGAACAGGATGTCTAGCGACGCCCGCAGCGACCAAACACAACGATCAATAACGAACAAAATGTTAAAAAAAAGCGGTTCTAGGCGCTTCAGTCTGGAACCGCGCGACCGCTACGGTCGCAGGTTCGAATCCTGCCTCGGGCATGGATGTGTGTGATGTCGTTAGGTTAGTTAGGTTTAAGTAGTTAAGTTCTAGAGGACTGATGACCTCAGATGTTAAGTCCCATAGTGCTCAGAGCCATTTGAACTAGAGGCCAAGTAAATACAATAAATAAAACAAAAAATTTCAGGCGTATGTGACTTTGCACCATTCCATGGACTTCCTTACAGCTTGGTGCAAACAGCCACATGCACCTGCCGTGCACGGAAAGTTGCAAAGGTGTAAATGCAGCTTTAGGACTACTGACGACTGTGACAACAGTATGAACACTTAGGCACAAATTTCAAACAAAACAATTTTCCCAAATCATGAAAACTACGGATCCTGTACGACGGGATAAGCACTATGAAGAGAGGCTGTTTTCTAGATTTCCTTTCCGTACTAGTGTTTTCTGTATTATATTTAATAATTACTAAAATATAACTTCAGTTAATAATTTCTTAGAGCTGATTGCATTGGCAATAATTTTGTTAATTTGGAATTTGAAGTAAATTGCTATAAAAGCATGACACAATAAAATACACGAAATAAAATTAAAAAAATTGAGGCATATGTGACTTTGCAGCATTCCATGCTCTTCTTTACAGCTTGGTGCAGTTGGTGGCAAAGTGCCCCTACTCAGTGAGATCCGATGCGGGCTGTTACTATCGTCTAGCAGTGAAAAGTGATAGATATTCTGGTATGTTAACGTGGAACCGATATACGCTGGAAAAAAATTAGTACCAATTTTGTCCACCAGGTGCAAACCTGGCCCTGTGAGTGCAAGAAAGAACGTTTCAGTACATAATGGATTAGGAATGGGATGTGGCCAGAAAAGGTCAAACGTGTAAGAAAGCAGTAATCTTGATTTTTATTATTGAGCGTCACTTACACAATTTGTTTAATATGAGTACTGGAGATGGCAACGAGATGCTGTACAGCGCCAGATTTACACCTGGTGGCCAAACTGAAACTATTTTTTTTTTCCAGCGATATCGGTCCTGCATTAATGCATTAGCCTATCTATCAAATTTCGTTTTACGATAGTTACAGCCCACGCTGGGTCTTCCTGAAAGAAAGGAGTGCTAGTTCTGCAAGTTTCGCAGGAGAGCTTCTTTAAAGTTTGGAAGGTAGGAGACGAGATACTGGCAGAAGTAAAGCTGTGAGTACCGGGCGTGAATCGTGCTTCGGTAGCTTAGATGGTAGAGCACTTGCCCGCGAAAGGCAAAGGTCCCGAGTTCGAGTCTCGGTCGGGCACACAGTTTTAATCTGCCAGGAAGTTTCATATCAGCGTCACTCCGCTGCAGAGTGAAAATCTCATTCTGGAAACATCTCCCAGGCTGTGGCTAAGCCATGTCTCCGCAGTATCCTCTCTTTCAGGAGTGCTAGTTCTGCAAGTTTCGCAGGAGAGCTTCTGTAAAGTTTGGAAGGTAGGAGACGAGATACTGGCAGAAGTAAAGCTGTGAGTAGCGGGCGTGAGTCGTGCTTCGGTAGCTCAGATGATAGAGCATTTGCCCACGAAAGGCAAAGGTCCCGAGTTCGAGTCTCGGTCGGGCACACAGTTTTAATCTGCCAGGAAGTTTCAGTACTAACTCATTTCTTCAGTAATTAATAAATGAATTGGTGTTATCCTTGTTGAATATCGCGCCACTTTGATTTTAATTTAGAGAAAGCTCTCAGTATCTGAGTTAACTGTACGAGGGATTTGAACTATGATCCCCACGGATACAAGTCTAGTGTTTTTTTCCACTGCACCATCTTGTTCCGAAGAGCAGTGAGTCACCGGCTACAGATGCTAATCGGGAGACTCGACGCCAGTCATCATGGTTTATTTCGAACCGGTCCATAGTCAGAGTCAAAGATAACTTCCGCTTGTGACATTCTCGATGTACAACTTTCTGTCTGATGGAAAGGAATCCTGGGAGTTTGACACAGCGTCGGCGACTACGTCATTAGACATGGAGCACAAGCCCGGATTGGATAAGAAAGTCGGCAGGTATCATTTCAAAGAAGGGCCATACCAGCCCTTGCCTTAAGTGAATTAGGTTACATATTTTTTATTAATTCCTATATTTTACGATCTTTTACTTTGGCCCCCGTGTGGAAGATGTGCTGAACTGCAATTTCCTCTTATCTACGCGATTTTCCATTAAGGACCTAAGCTCCAGTGATTTATTTATTTGCTGACCCTGTCCCGGTACGTAATGTGTGTAAATTTGTGTAAGTTTAGAAAGTGGTTCAAATGGCTCTGAGCACTATGGGACTTAACATCTGAGATCATCAGTCCCCTAGAACTTAGAACTACTTAAACCTAACTAACCTAATGAGATCACACACATCCATGCCCGAGGCAGAATTGGAACCTGCGACCGTAGCGGTCGCGCGGTTCCAGACTGAAGCGCCTAGAGCCGCTCGGCCACACCGGCCGGCGTAAGTTTATTCTATTCTATTCTAGAATATGCACAACGATTACTAAAAACTGTAGTATGAGAATAGAAGATTCTAGAAAGGAAAGAGAAAGACTTATTCTATCGTAGCCAAGGTCGTATCGTAGGAAACCAGAATCTGTATGGCGGCGCATAGGTTTGAATCCCGGTTCTCCAAAGTCCAGTGCCTCGATCACTGGGTTCCCGTGGTTTCCCTAAAACATTTAAGGTTAGCCTACATGCTGGAATGGTTCCTTTGAGAATGACATGTCGATTTCCTACCGCATCCATCCTCTATCCGAGTATTTGTTTGGTCTCCAATAACGTCGCCGTCAGCGGTGTTAAACCTAATTCCTTCTTTTCTCCTTTAGCTCGGTATTAAGGACGAAGGCTCCATATCGGACGGTAATTATTTCGTGTTAAACTTCATGCTCGGGCGCATCTTCAGTGACTTAACTACGGAAGTAGAGTAGATGATTCATTGCACAGCCGCGCACAAAGGTTAAGTCCACTATTATACAGATTATCTTTTGTTTAATTGTCATCGCAATCCATTATCTGTCGCCCACGTAGATCGCCGAAATGACCAGTGTGAATGACTTGAGCTGGTCGTGTCTGTTAAGCGTGTTGTTGCACTTGCGCGACTCCGTGGCTTATTTCCATCACATGCTATGAGTCACTCGTTTCTAAATATGAACGGCCGACACACGTGCATCACTCACACGGTGGACGCCTCTGGCCCTAGCCTTTCGGATCATCATGCGGAAAGTTTCCACAGCCAGATGTACTGCTATATTCTAAGGAAACTCTTGGAAATGCATGGCATAAAATGAAGCTTCATTGCTTGATAATGCAGTCACTGAGACAGCGTATTATCACTAACGAAGTTTTAAAATGAACCGAGTGCGATGTAATATTTTTCCTTGTACCATAACAGTATTGGCCCAAAATAGGATCAGTTATCGCCGACGCTAAATTTTCAACTCTGTCTCACGTCAAACTGGAAGTTATTGTGACTGGATGCTTCAAAAAAATCAGGACTACACTGAAAGTGGAAAGTAGCAATACCAAAAAACCGCAACACCAATACAAAATGTAGAGCAATGAAATTATGGTAATACATTTGTCTAGGTAACATATTTCAGTGATTAACATTGCAAGATCCACAGGTTAATGTAAGCGCTAGATAAGCCATTGCAGATGTGGAAAGCAGGTACATTAATAACCGGCGTAACCGCCAGAATGCTGGATGCAAGCATGCAGTCGTGGATTCATTAAGTTGTACAGGTGCCGGATGTCAGTTTGTGGCATCTAAGATCTTACTGTTTGCGGATGATGCTGGAGTTGTTGTCTGGTGATGTCCCCTATGTGCTCGATCGGATACAGATCTGGTGATCGAGAAGGCTAAAGCAATTTGTTGACACTCTGTAGAGCATGTTGGTTTACAACAGCGGTATGTGGGCGAGCGTTATCCTGTTGGAAAACACCAGTGGAAGTTGCTCATAAATGACAGCACAACAAGTCGAATCACCAGATAGACGTTCAGGGTGCGTGGGATAACTACGAGAGCGCTCCTACTGTCAAACGAATTCCCACCTCAGACCGTAACTCCAGGTGTAGGTCCAGTGTGTCTAGCACGCTGGCAGGTTGGTTGCAGACCCTTCTCCTTCTAAACGTTACACAGCCATCACTGGCACCGATGCAGAACCAGCTTTCATCAGAAAACACAACAGACCTCCACTGTGCCATACACTGAGCTCTCGCTTGACACCACTGAAGTCGCAAATGGCGGTGGTTTGTGGTCTGTGGAATGCAGGCTACAGGGCATCTGGCTCGGAGCTGTACTTGAAGTAACCCATTTGTAACAGTTCGTTGTGTCACTGCGGCGCCAACTGCTGCTCAAATTGCTGCTGCAGATGCAGTACGATGCGCCAGAGCCATACGCCGAACACGACGGTCTTCCCTCTCTGTAATGCCACGCAGCCGTTCGGAGCCCGGCTTTCTTCCGACCGTACACTCTCGAGACCACCGCTACCAGCAATTATGTACATGGCTACATTTTTGCCAAGTGTTTCTGCAGTATCGCAAAAAAAAATGGTTCAAATCGCTCTAAGCACATGGGACTTAAAACATCTGAGGTCATCAGTCCCCTAGACCTACAACTACTTACACCTAAATAACCTAAGGACATCACACACATCCATGCCCGAGGCAGGATTCGAACCTGCGACCGTAGCAGCAGCGCGGTTCCGGACTGAAGCGCCTAGAGCCGCTCGGCCACAGCGACTGGCGCAGTATCGCAGAAGGAACATCTAGCTCCTCGTAGCCCTATAATACGACCTCGTTCGAACTCAGTGAGGTGTTGATAATGGCATCTTTGTCGCCTTAAAGGCATTCTTGACTAATATCAACTCGCCGTATACAATCTGGAACGTAACTAACGCTCACGACAGTTATAGCGTGTATTTATAGCAAAGCTGATTTTCATTCTAATAGTGGCGCTACTAGCGCCACTCTTATGCGACTGGTGCGAAATCTGGACAGACATCTTTCAGAACTAGGAGCACGCCTGCCAACGTTCGTTTACATCGACAACTCCTTCGTAGTGCCGCGTTTTTTTTTTTTTTTTTGTGTATAAGATGAGCGGCACCACACCCCACACATTGCGCCGCATAAAGATTAGCAGGAATAAGATTACGTTTGTAAAGGGTGACGATTGTTGAACTATATGAAATAAAATCGTCATAACTTCTGAAAGAATGCAGTAGGACGTTCAAACTGCACTGTTGGCCGCGGGGCATGATGAGAATTAATATGCGCATGCGAATATGGTTTGGTTTAGCGACGAAGCCCACTTTCGTTTGGATGGGTTCGTCAATAAGCAAAACTGGCGCGTTTCGGGGAGTGAGAATCCGCATTTCGCGATCGAGAAGTCTCTTCATCCTCAACAGGTGCCTGTGTGGTGAGCAATGTCCAGTCACGGAATAAGCGCTGGGACGTACCTTGATGGCACGGTGACTACCGAACGGAACGAGAAGTTTTTGGAAGATGATTTTATCCCCATTATCCAAAAAGACCGTGATTTCGACAAGATGTAGTTCATGCAAGACGGAGCTCAACCCCATCGAAGCAGGAGAGTGATGTCCCGGAGGAGTACTTGTGGGGACCGTATTCTGGCTTTGGGGTACCCAGAGTCCACTGGCATCAGCCTCGATTGGCCGCCATATTTTCCGGATCTGAATACATGCGACTGCTTTTTGTGGGGCTTTGTTAAAGACAAGGTGTACAGCAATAACCACAAAACCATTGCTGAACTGGAAACAAGCCATTCAGTACGTCATCGACAGCATCGATGTTCCCACACTTCGGCGGGTCATGCAGAATTTCGCTATTCGTCTGCGCCACATCATCGCCAATGATGGCAGGCATATCGAAGATGTCATAACCTAAATCCGAATGTCTGTAGCAGTGTGCGATTTGCAAGGGGGGGGATGGGGGGGATTTCCCCCCTTCTGCATCAGACCATCCCCTCCTCTGGTTTTAGTTTATGCATCCCAACCTGGGATGTTTATTTCCCAAGCACTGGAGTAAAACTTTACATATAATTTAAATTTGTGAAGCCGAACACTGAAAGTTTTTAATACAGTCTTACTATTAATATGTTTGCTTATTAATTTTGAAAAAGTGTTATGCAGTAGTTTAGCATTTCAATACATTTAGAACTAAATGACAAGATGACGCACGCCACATTTCCGTAGCATGCCACAGTGTTGCAAGACGTCGCCCCAGCGAAAACGAGGCTTTAGAGCCAGGTCTGTATTGTATGGTGGATGATATGTGTTGGGTACGAAACTAAAACCTGAAATCAGATCCAAACGTCGTGGAAAACTGTGAAGAGGTGTCATCCTGCAGCAAGATAACGCTCGCCCACATTCTGCCCGACGCAATAAAGGAGTTGAGATTAGAGGTGCTGGAACATCCACTATACAGTCCAGGCCTGGCTCCAAGCGATTTTCACATGTTTGGACCCTTAACGGAAGCACTACAGGGAAGAAGATTTGAAAGTGATGAAGACGCCTTTCCTGCGGTGCACAATAGGTTACAGATGCAACCTAAAAACGTATTTTCTGATGAAATAAAAAACGTCGGGAAAACTGCAGTGAAGTCCAGGGAGGTTACGTCCGCATTTTTCAGTTTTCTATCATCAGAATAAGTACAGCTTTTCACAAATGTGCCCTTACTTTTTGAATTCCCTTCGTATACTTGTATGTAGATGATTTTGTAAATAAGCTTTACCTATAATGTACTTTTAAAGATATAACAAGGGATGGCTTTTCTGATAGTGCATACGCGTGAATAGTGAGTTTCGGCATTAACATCTATTTATAAATAACTGTTTAACCATGGGTAACGCCACGGTCCAAGCTAGTAACATATATAATTATACTAACCCCCTAAGACATCCCCCCCACTGGTAAAAGCACAAATCGCACACTGGTCTGTAGTGACGTTTACTTGTTGAATAAAGTGTGTGCACGCCGTATTCGTACGAAATTTACGTTGTTTTCATGTGGATCGATAACTGTCACCTGGATTACTCGACGGTACAAACCGTAGATCCGCCTGTAACAGTCATTTGATCGCGTGGAGGTAAAACCACGTTCCAGTTCAAGTTGATTCGCGTTGTTTCCTTGCAGTGCAGACGTGGAAAGTGATCACGGAGAATGTCGTCGTGCGCAGACGTGATGGACTATTGTTAATGTCACTACATTTGTTGAGGATGATGGAACAAGAAGTGACAGTGTTGACGAAAAAGCCGACGATACGTGCAAAAAACTTAAAAGTTGAGTAAGTGGATGATTCGGCAGGAGGAACAGGATGCTGAGTGGAATGGGCGGGTAGCAGGGCGAAGTGTAGGACTTTTTTACATTTCTGGCATCGCTAAATGCTTCATTTTTCATATATCTGATTTTGTATCTAGTAAATGATGTGCGCCACCACCATTTGTAGTCGTTCTTCTTCTAATTTGAAACGAGTTTCTTAAAGAGACGTCTTTAATGCTACGTACATAAACAAATTAATAAAGTCTACATGAACATCGCCGGCCGTGGTGGCCAAGCGGTTAAAGGCGCTACAGTCTGGAACCGCGCGGCCGCTACGGTCGCAGGTTCGAATCCTGCCTCGGGCATGGATGTGTGTGATGTCCTTAGGTTCGTTAGGTTTAAGTAGTTCTAAGTTCTAGGGGACTGATGACCTTAGAAGTTAAGTCCCATAGTGCTCAGAGCCATTTGAACCACTTGAACATGAACATCATTTGTTGTACTGGTTTTTGTTTACCATGACGTATTACCTCAATTAACTATAAATCCCGCAGCAGATTTCAGGAAGCGTTGTAGACAATAATTTTGAGGATACTACTACACTGAACTTGAAGTCCTAACTTCATTCAGTGGCTAGAAGCAACAATGAAGCTAACAACCTTTCCTTTCAGCTTACAGCTTTTCTCCTGACTGTATTATTTTTCGCCAAATTTTGTTTAACGACGGTCAGCAGCTAGGAAAAGCCGATTTTATCTATTCTGAGTAATTCTGAAAATAATCACCTCGAGGCTCGTTAAGCGACAGAGCGTGGGCAAGTGTCTTCCTTTGGATCAGCCATTTCTTCGCCCACGGCTTTCACTCATTTTTTATTTCTAAAATAGCCAACGCAAATCCCAGTATTTGTGTCTGTGTCATACTAAAGCTGCACCCCGTAGAACAAAACCTGAATGACATAAGAAGAAATCCGCAACGAGCGATAGGAACAGGCCAGTGCTGCAAATGCTGAGTGAGTGCAGTCGGAACATGGATTCATATACATTACATCGTGAATGACTGCAGTCAGAGAAATATTGTGCGAGTACATCGTGAATGACTGCAGTCAGAAAAATATTGTGCGAGAAGTATTGTCAAGCAATGCTGTAGTGGACAGTGGCGTATAGACGCGTACCGTGGGACAGTGCTCCCTTATAAGAACACTGGGGTATGCCGTGTTAACTACCTCCGCTACATTTCTAGAATGTAAACGAGATGGTGCTATCGCCTTGGCCAGGTCTCCGATATACTTTGCAGGGTGATAAGCGATCAGGAACTATAAATACACAAAACCGCCCATGGAATTCCATTACGATTTGTTTACTTTTTGACGGTATCGTGCAGTTATTTTCAAAATACAGACGGCTGAAATCACATCCGATAGTCGCTTAGGCCACCTAAGAGTATCCTAGTATTGCATATGGTAAATCTGTCCAACCCATTACACCGGAGGGTTTTTAGCGCATAGAGAGACAGACGTTCTATTGGCATTAATGTGAGGGAACTGCGCAGTCTGTAGGAAAGCAGATGTTGCTCTCCGTCGGGAAGGAGACAAAAAATCATTGCCTGTCGGCAGTTAGTAGAGGTTCATGTACAGAAACGTTCAAAACGGGGCGGACTTCCAACGCGGCGCGCACTGTTGTGTTAAGCTCGAATGCCTGCGAGATGAACCACAGTGACCGTCATCCCCCTACAAGTATTGCATTTCAACATCCTATCACGTGTCTGAAACCGAATTGTTAGCTCCTATCGTCACAAAAGTAAACCATATCAATTATGCCTCTCAAAGCGGTTTCCGAATCACCTATAGTGACAGAATCACAAGACCGAACATGTCGAGCGCCCTGAATCCTCTCACACTCTTTATGAAGTTTGGTTTTGGTTCGTATTTTCGGGCTAAGCCACAGTGGTATGGAAATGCCGTGTGACTAGGGCCTCCCGTTGGGTAGACCGATCGCCTGGTGCAAGACTTTCGAGTTAACGCCACTTTGGCGACTTGCGTGTCGATGGGGATGAAATGATGATAAGGACAACACAACATTCAGTCCCTGAGCGGAGAAAATCTCTGACCCAACCGGGAATCGAACCCGGGCCATTAGGTATGACATTCCGTCGCGCTGACCACTCAGCTACCAGGGGCGGACGCCACAGTGGTTTATGGTACTGTTATTTTCTCTAACAAGGGAACCTCCCCATCGCAACCCCCTCAGATTGAGTTATAAGTTGGCACAGTGGATAGGCCTTGAAAAACTAAACACATATCAATCGAGAAAACAAGAAGAAGTTGTGTGGAACTATTAAAAAAATAAGCAAAATATAGAAACTGAGTAGTCGATGTGCAAGATAGGTAACATCAGGGGCTGTGTAGGCTCAGGAGCGCCGTGGTCCCGTGGTTAGCGTGAGCAGTTGCGGAAAGAGAGGTCCTTCGTTCAAGTCTACCCTCGAGTAAAAATTTTAAATTTTTTATTTTCAGACTATTATCTCTTCGTGATCGTTTGTCAATTATCGAAGTTCAGGCACTCACACATAATCAACTTCGCTCTCCTAAATTCCAGGACATGTTCAGATTTGCTTGGACATATGCAGGATTTGACGGTCTACACACGGAAAAATTTGAAAACGTTAAAACATATGTTTTGGCAGAGCACAGGGAAAACTGTGCGACTGTGAAACTGTTGCATTCATTTGTTGCAGTTTATGTGACAAACTCTTATGTTTTCATCACTTTTTTGGGAGTGATTATCACATCCACAAGAAAACCTAAATCGGCCAAGGTAGAAGAATCTTTCTACCCATTCGCCAAGGTGGGTCGACAACATATTCCTGTCATGTGACGCATATGCCGTCACCAGTGTCGTATAGAATATATCAGACGTGTTTTCCTGTGGAGGAATCGGTTGACCTATGACCTTGCGATCAAATGTTTTCGGTTCCAATTGGAGAGCCACGTCCTTTCGTCTACTAATCGCACGGTTTTGCGTGCGGTCGCAAAACACAGACACTAAACGTATTGCAGTGAACAGAGACGTCAATGAACGAACGGACAGATCATAACTTCGCGAAAATAAAGAAAGTAAAATTTTCACTCGAGGGAAAACTTGAACCAAGAACCTCCCGTTCCGCAGCTGCTCACGCTAACCACGGGACCACGGCGCTCCTGAGCTTACTCTGTCCTCAGATGTTGCCTATCTTGCCATTGGACTACTCAGTTTGTACATTTTGCTTATTTTTTTCATAGTTCCACACAACTTCTTCCTGTTTTCTCGATTGATCTGTGTTCAGTTTTTCAAGGCCTATCCACTGTGCCAACTTATAACTAAATCTGAGGGGGCTGCGATGAGGAGGTTGCCTTGTAAGTCTGGGATTGAGATTCTTGGGTTCGCGACACACTCCGGCTGCATACACATTGGCGACTCGGTCGCGCAATTTACCCGCGCGGCTGAATCGCGTTCTTCATTTAACGCGCAGTTTCCGTAACATCTTACACGCTGACGATTTGACCGCGCGACCCGCTCTGCTCCTGCTGAACCCTGCAAATGGACACGATTCAGCAGCGTTTGACCATTGCACGCTTGGTGTTGTGCTGTATTTGTCGCTCGTCAGCATTTCACGATTGTTGAGTTACGTGCTTTTCATGTGTCAAAAATGGTTCATATGGCTCTGAGTACTATGCGACTTAACTTCTGAGGTCATGAGTCGCTTAGAACTTAGATCTAATTAAACCTAACTAACCTAAGGACATCACACACATCCATGCCCGACGCAGGATTCGAACCTGCGACCACATACATCATGCCCGAGGCAGGATTCGAACCTGCGCCCGGAGCGGTCGCTCGGTTCCAGACTGTAGCGCCTAGAACCGCACGGCCACTCCGGCCGGCTTTGCATGTGTCGCCTCAAAGAATTTTCATGTACTTTCGTGGCGCAAAAATGACTATCGGCGTGAAACTTTTCATCGTTGAAGCAGAATATCGCCCTGTAATTTGTGATTCAGGAAATGGGGATTATAGAAATAAGATCGAAAAACGAAATGCTTCGCAGGAAAAAAAAATGTTCCTTACTTCGAAAACAAAACTGTTATAAAAACCAGTCTCGTACAGGTATATGTTATTTTGTTTATTGTTTATGAGAATACATTTTATATCTTGTCCCCATGTCAAGGAACAGAGCCTTCAGTGCCAACAAAGTAATCTGCGAATTTGTTCCGTATATTCGAGGCATAGCTGCGTCTTAACAGGCGTGGTGCTCCATACGTCCTCGAAACCAATTATTTTTAAATTTTCATCCGACTTGAATATATCTCTTCTTCATTTATTGACGACTTTTTGTGGCTGAAGCATTGTCAAACTTGAGGCTGTAGGAAGCCGGCGAGGGTACTCCAAGATAGGAAACGAGAGATGCAACGCAGGTAGCCACCGTAGATGCTAGCGTTTGGGCTACACAAGGTAAACAGTAAAGAAAGGCGCTAGCTAACTGCATACACGCGTGGCAGGTGTCCCAGGGTAGGAGTTTCAGTGCACAGAATTAACTGGTAACTTCATACACCATTTAGATGCTGCTGTAAAATGCCACAGTAGACGGTGGTCGCAAATAGGCATGTCTTATTATATGCAGCAAGTATGGTGAGTACAACTACGTCAGTAGAGTGACATAGGTCAGAGTGAGACGCGAAATGAGTAAAACTCCTGGAACAGCAGCCCGCACTCCCGAGAGAGAGTTGTCTCACCCTCAGGGAGGGGCAAAGTGACGTAAAATATTGTTGTTGCTAGCCATGCTACGGAGGGCATTGATGTTTACCTTTCAACTAAACGCTGCTGCCACGAAACAAGGGGTATGTTACTGCAAAGGCCAGGAACATCCCTACGCCGGTTAACCGACGGACCGATTGTAGATAGGTAGAAACCCTGCGCCACCACAATCCTTTTAAAACCCAAGATTTTCTTATTCATTAGAGTTCACAGTCAGAATGATACGATACCGACTCCGTGTCGTTCGGGTAAGCTCCGATTAAGTCTGTTTTCTCACTTGGAGTGCCGTTCAAATTTTTGTACTTTATGGTGTTAGTGATTGCTACTTCTGTTAGCTCTCACGCCATGGACTGAGTCACTGACTTTTGTTGTGCCAACAGTCGATTCCTTTGCTTTTCTATTGCTTGGAAATAACCTTAAGTGTAGCTGTTAGGCCGGCCGGTGTGGCCGTGCGGTTCTAAGCGCTTCAGTTTGGAACCGCGTGACCGCTACGGTCGCAGGTTCGAATCCTGCCTTGGGCATGGATGTGTGTGATGTCCTTAGGTTAGTTAGGTTTAAGTAGTTCTAAGTTCTAGGGGACTGATGACCTGAGTAGTTAAGTCCCATAGTGCTCAGAGCCATTTGAACCATTTTTTTGTAGCTGTTAGACTGAATGCAATAAACAAGTGTATTTCAGACCACTGGGTTCCTTGATTCTCCTACGAGCATTCTCATCGAGTTCCAAAATCGACCTGTCTCGTAGATGCCCTGTGACACTGTTTGGCGCTGATCGAGACAGGCACCTGCAATTACTGGAAGTTTGTCCTTCTGCATTTGCTCATAACCGTTCGAAAACTGCAGACTGAACAGAATCGCCCCCTAAAGTTCTCATATGCTGCATATGCCCTGTACCGGTACACGACACCTTTTGCAAACAAAGTTGTGCGGAACACATTTTTGCTATGAATTATTAGTCATTTTGTTGCAGTTTAGTAATTGTCTCGTCCAAGCAAACACAGCCCTTGTCACCGAGCCTCAGCCGCGCAGTTCAGTTGTGGGTCCGGCGATTCCACCAAACGACTCAACCGCACGAGCAACGCTTCTGAATCGCGAGTAAGTCACCCGTGGGAAAGCAGTCTTCTCAATGGCATTACATTTCTACCAGAGCTAGATCAAAGATTCTGGAGCAAAAATAAATGAAAATGGTATCAGTTCTGGTGTGATTAAAAAGACCTTCCAGTTCGGGTTTGGCGCGATGGAAGGGTAAACAACTAAACTGAATCAAGATCGGCTGACCCTCAATCTATCCAACAGCCTTACAAGTACATTTTCGCTGTAGACCAGTTCATCTAAGGCATAAGGTAATAATCTACCAGAAATATCTTGCAGCCCATCCGTATCATGTAGCAACCTGTAGACGTCAGCTTTGCTTCATGCTGGTTATTAGTAAACGTGACAAATTAGAAAGTCTCAGTGAAAAATTGATACATTGCGGCGTGTCAGATTAAGGGGGAACGACGAGGTGACGGTCGAAGTAACTCGAAATTTTTTTATTGCGGAATTCGAATGTATACATATTGAAGAATTACTCCCCAAAATATTTTGCGCGAACTCCAAAAAGTAATGATTCTGTGAGCTTTTGAAGCCGAGCGTGCACAGCACGCCTCGTGTTAGAGAACCGATTTCGCTCTCACGCTCCCTATTTATACCGATTTGAGTAAACCCGATTTGCTGGAGAGCTGGCTGGCTCTGAGCACTATGGGACTCAACATCTTAGGTCATAAGTCCCGCTGGAGAGCTGCTTGTGCGGTGTTACTCAAAATGTGAATGAAAGTTTCAATACTCTCATTCGGAGATACCCTCCAAAAATAATATCCAGCCTAAGCGAAATTGTCAACATTACTTCAAATTTGGCCGTATGTCTATTCAGGTAAGTCGTACTGCATTAATGCACGTGATAAATGCTCTTCAAATTAAAATGGGCGGTGAAATGCGCGGATACTGTGAAGACAGAGACGTCAGCGGCGATGCGCTCAGCGACGAAAAGGGCTTTGAGGACGATAATGAGGGCTTATCAGGCCAAAGTAGCCGTCATTCCACTAGTCAAGATGGTTCAAATGGCTCTGAGCACTATGGGACTTAACATCTACGGTTATCAGTCCCCTAGAACGTAGAACTACTTAAACCTAACTAACCTAAGGACATCACACAACACCCAGTCATCACGAGGCAGAGAAAATCGCAGACCCCGCCGGAAAACGAACCCGGGAACCCGGGCGTGGGAAGCGAGAACCCTACCGCACGACCACGAGCTGCGGACTCCACTAGTCGGGACGATAATTATCATGGACCTGGCATCGATGATATCCCATAAGTTCCAATCTCTTTTATATAATAAATACTTGCAAACTTTAAACGCATTTTCCTCCAAGCCATGTTTTTCATCATGGTTGTCGTCGCCCACGCTACAATTTTCATCCAGTTTAATGATTTTTGGTCTCCCTTGAAGCAAATTGAATTCTCTTCAGTTCATCGTAGTTTTTTTGTTGATATTTAGTATTTTTTACGGCCAGAAAAGAGGGGTCCAAACAATGATCTTTTTTTTCAAATATCTGTAATTCCGCAAAAAAAAAAAAAAATGTGGTTCCCTACGTTGAACTAAAATTACATCTGTAAGGTTCAGGGTGGTACGTTAATTTCATGTTTCAGATAATCACAACCGAAGTTACAGCGACAACCGTCGATTTACCTCCTTTCAGAGCTGCCTCGGGAAAATCCCAATAACACAGTGTAGATATTAATATTTTTCAATAAAAATTACCAATAAAAACTGAAGTGTATGCCTTATTCATTACAGTAAATCCCATTTCTCTGCTACATCCCAGTACGGAGAAAAAATATTCTGAATTGAGCAGTATTTTCGTCCGTCACCCCTTCGTTCCCCCTTAAGACATACCGCGCAGATAGCCGTGCGTGTTAAAGCGCCACTTCCGGGACGGGGAGATGTGGCGGTCCCGACTCGAATTCACCCGGCGACTTAACGACGAGGGTCTCTGTGACGACCAACCTGGATGTGGTTTTTAGGCGTTTTCCCACACCTAACTAGGTGAATAACTGGCTGGTACCCAAGTCCCGCCTTAGTACCACGATTTACAACTATTTAGAAAACTTTCGCACACTTTCACATGAATAACACTACAGGTGGGCAGTTGGGGTACACACATTCCGTCACGGGGGATAACGGGGCGGCGACAGGAAGGCCATCCGGCCAATCCTAAACTAACCATGCCAAATCCATCACTAATAACGCCGACCCTTTGCCGACGCTGGACAAAGGCATGAGAAAAAGTACTTTTTCGAACCGTCTAATTGGTAAATTTTAACATAGGTTCAGATTTTCGTCAATTTTAATGTTCTCTTGAAGCGGCGTTAACGTTCTTATTCTGTATGTAGTCACCTACGCTTGCAGCTATTGCCGCCTTATATGCTTTCATTATCTCATATTGCATGGGCGTTAGATAACTCCGTCCGCGTTTGCAGGTGAGTTTTCAGGCAGATTGCTCGACAGGATATATATATATATTTTTTTTCGTTTTCGTGTGTTATTAGGAAATAGCACAGAACGTCCATCAGGTCCATGTTGTAAATTAAAATGCATAATTAAAATGAATTTTCAGTAAACCTTCATCGTAAAGGTAATGAAAATGACACGAATAATTTGGTTTATAGACTGTCAGATGAATGTATTTCGAGGGAGGTACCGACGTAAGCCGTAATTGGGCACAGAAATAATTCAGTGGCAAAAGTTGAAAAATTTGCCGGATCGAGACTCGAACCCGGATTACTCGCTTTACACGAGCTGTCGCCTTAACCGCTTCAGCTATCCCTAAAATTTTTGACATTTACGGCCGTTGTAGAACAGACACCACACATACATATCTGTAAGCTTTACTGCTATGATACCCTTACTGCGGATGCTGAATAGGGTCCGAACCTCTTGTGGGAATACGGGAAACGCTCCGAGAAACTGAGGTAAATGTGCAGGGACGCCACTTCGTAGTGTGCGATAAGTTGAGAATTTGGGTCGGGCGGAAAGCGTGTTCAGATAGCCGTAGCGCTTAAGGCGAACGCTCGCGGTCCGGTACAAATTTTCAACTTTCGCCATTGAATCATTTCAAGGCCCAATTGTGGCTGCCGTCGGTAGCCCCCTCGAAATATTAATATTTACAGCCACTGTATCAAGAACAGTGGAGTCAGTTCTGATGGACATGTCTGGCAGAACAGGCACCACAAATGAATGTAGACTTGGATCTATGTATGATTTTAGACTCTGGCTGCTGTTAGGTAATGAGGATTAATATCCCAAAGTGAAAGAAAGAAATATGTTTTCACCATGATGCACTTTCGTTTGTAGATTCTGTATGTGATATAGAGGAGTAGTCCATACAATATAAAACGAATTGCAAAGCGATATTGCAGCGCTCAACTTCAACATTTGGTACTATACTCCGCAAGCCACCTTACGGTGTACATTTTTAGAACTATGTTTTACCCGTCTGATGGTGCCTGAGAAGACTGATTATCGGTAAACTTCCGTATGATCCCCAATTTCTGTCATTTTCTCTTCGAGCTTAATTTACGATATATACACTGAAGAGCCAAAGAAACTGGTACACCTGCTTAATATCGTGCAGGACCCCCGCGAGCGCGTAGAAGTGTCGTAACAGGGCGTGGCATGGACTCGACTATTGTCTGTAGCAGTGCTTGAGAGAATTGACACCATGAATCCTGCAGGGCTGCCCATAAATCCATGAGTAAGAGGTGGTGGATATCTCTTATGAACAGTACGTTGCAATACATCCCAGATATGCTCAATAATGTTCACGTCTGGGGAGTTTGGTGGTCAGCGGAAGTGTTTAAACTCAGAAGAGTGTTCCTGAGGCCACTCTGCAGCAATTCTGGACGTGTGTGGTGTTGCATTGTCCTGCCGGAGTCGCCGAAGTCCGTCGGAAACCACAATGGACATGAATGGATGCAGGTGATCAGACACGATGCTAACAAACGAGTCATTTGTCAGAGTCGCGTCTAGACGTATCGGGGGTCCCATATCACTCCAATTGCATACGCCCCATACCGCTACAGAGCCTCGACCAGCTTGAAGAGCCCCTGCTGACATGCAAGGTCCATGGATTCATGAGGTTGTCTCCATACCTGTACACGTCCATCCGCTCAATACAATTTGAAACGAGACTCGTCCGACCAGGCAACATGTTTCCAGTCATCGACAGTCCAATGTCGGTGTTGACTGGCCCAGCGAGGCGTAAAACTTTGTCTCGTGCAGTCATCAAGGGTACATGAGTGGGCCTTCGGCTCCAAAAGCCCATATCGATGATGTTTCGTTGAATGGTTCGCAGGCTGACACTTGTTGATGGCCCAGCATCGAAATCTGCAGCAATTTGCGGAAGGGCTGCACTTCTGTCACATTGAACGATTCTCTTCAGTCGTCGTTGGGCCCATTCTTGCAGGATCTTTTTTCGGCCGCAGCGATGTCTGAGGTTTGATGTTTTACCGGATTACTAATATTACGGCACACCCGTGAAATGGTCATACGGGAAGATGCCCACTTCATCGCCACCTCGGAGATGCCGTGTCCCATCGCTCATGCGCCGACTATAACACCACGTTAAAACTCACTTAAATCTTGATAACCTGCCATTGTAGCAGCAGTAACCGATCTAACAACTGGGCCAGACATATAGGCGTTGCCGAACGCAGCGCTGTATTCTGCCTGTTTACATATCTCTCTGTATTTGAATACGCATGCCTATACCTGTTTCTTCGGCGCTTCAGTTTGTGAGGGGTGAAGCAATATGCTGCCGAGTCTTTCTGGAACATACGCTCTCGGAATCTCAACAGGAAACCATTCCGTACACAACGCTTTCTAGTAGCGGTTGCCATTGTATTTCGCTGAGCAGCTCTTTTGCCGATCAAACGATCCCATGACATGCATTATTCTGTATCTCTTGTATTAACCCAAACTGGTGAATGTCTCAACTGATGAGCAGTAACTCAAGAAGCGGTCTTACCAGTGTTTTGTAAACCATTGTTCACGTTGTTGAACTACAATTCGTCAGGATTTTCCCACCGAATCTTAACCTCACATCTGTCTTTCCTAAAGCTTCTTACATGTCGTTCCTCTTTAGGCCGCTCCAAATGCTTAGTCCTAAGTATTTTAAGGAAGTGTAATCAAACAGAAGCACATTTTTAAAAGTAGCCCTATTCATCTTAACAGTGTCAGCGGCAGTTAGTCACTGTGGATAACTCGCTCCGATCACATTTAATTATCATGTTCAGATTTGGAAAAAAGCATTAATAAGTGAGTATTTAAGTAGCTAACATAGATCGATAATATTTAGAAATTTGGAATTCTTAAAATTGTACGTAAAAAGGGATTAACATAGATTGACAATATTTAAAATTCTTAAAATTATACATGATTAATTACGAGTTGTGGAAAGTCGTATTTCTTTGAAAGGAACATAGGCAAACGCTGTGAAATAAAAGGAATAGTTCTGTAGTGCACTTGTGACAACTTTCAGTGGCATGGAGCAAGTTACGAAACCGACTTCGCAACACAAGGACCAATGTGTCGTGGATGATGGGTAGGGGAAGAAGAAAGGTCGCAGGGAAAGGGGAGAGGCAACAGTACCGTCTGTTGTTTAAATGTAGAGGCACCTGCACAAGCACCAACCATTCGACATATCGGAAGTGTATAGGCGCTTTGGTCAGTAGATGTTTGTGGAACATGTCGTGCGACGAGTGTAGCAAAGTAGATGCAAGAAATGAAACTTTTTTTTTCATTTTTGAACGAATACATTATGGTTTCACGTGGCATATAGAGTATAACATATGTATTTTATCAATAAAAGTCCCTCTGCCTTCTGTATTGCGGTTTTTTAGTTTTATTTCCGATACTTACCCGAAAAGAATTCAAAAAACCTAAACACAGATTAGATTTTAGATTTCATTTGCGACGCGTATCGGAAGTGAAACCAAAAAATCGAAATGTAGACAATCAGTGGACATTAATTCGTAAAATTTACTTACTCCATTGTTATAAACGTTAAAAAAGTCCAGCCTACATCCAAACCTTCTGCTACGAAGAGCAAAGTGTGAGATTTTTTTATAGTTCGCGGGCCGCGATGATCGTGCGGTTCTAGGCACTGCAGTCCGGAACCGCGGGACTGCTACGGTCGCAGGTTCGAATCCTGCCTCGGACATGGATGTGTGTGATGTCCTTAGGTTAGTTAGGTTTAAGTAGTTCTAAGTTCTAGGGGACTGATGACCTAATATGTTAAGTCCCATAGTGCTCAGAGCCATTTGAACCTTTTTTTTTTTTTTTTTTGTAGTTCAGACAGTTGCTAAATGCTTTGTTTCTTATGTATATGTTGTTGTATTTATTAGACACTGTGCGCCACCACCATTTGTAGTCCTCCTTCTTGTAAACTGAAATGAGTTGCTTAAACGTACAGGGGCATTTTTTATGCTACTTTACATGAATCGGTTTTTTTTTCCTTTAACATGTGAGGCAACTGTAAATCACTTTCGGTTTCAGGAATCATTGTACATAATAACTGTGTGGATACAACAGCACTGAATTTGTGGTCCTCTTAAATTCTGCCAGTGGATAGAAACCGTAATGTAGCTAGCAGCCTCTCGTCGCAGCTTACAGCTGTATTCGCTTTCTTTCGGCTTTTTTGGCCTTGTTACCTCTCAAACAGTCAAGGCAAATTTCAGCTTTTGTGTCTATGTAAAACCAAGCGGGATCGCATAGAACAATGAACTTGCATATACAAATGACAACTACAAGGCGGTTCTGTGATCTCTGAGTGCAGTGCGTCGGGAAATGAGGAGATTGCCACGAAATTGGTCGGTCGGTCAACCGATAAATTGTTGCGTGTGGGGGGCCTTAGCAAAAATACTGTCTAAAAGATGTATGCAAATTACTTAAAAATAACAAGCGATTCGAATAATGGACTTAATATCGACACGCGAGACATCTTGATAAAATTCATGCATGAGTAAATTAAAAATTGATCTGAAATACTGAGTGCTTGCAGGTGTCACCAGATGGCATCCGTGTTGCGTTTTTCAACGTGTGTACTTGGGCCCAGTCTGCCCGCAGCCACGCTGCTTGCAAGGTGGTGAGAGGGGCTGACTATGCCATCTGAGTACGTCTTCGGAATACTGGAGGTTATTTTGCCTGGTTCGTTCAGGTAATCTCTATATGTTTCAAAGATGTTAAAAAAAAGCGTTTCTTAGCCGCCATGTGTAAAATTTCAATGTATGTGTAATGGGTGTTTAGTTTCAATTTTATTATCTTCAAATGCTGTCTTAATATTTCGAAGTAGAGTGCGTTATCGGATTTCAAAAGGTCTACCAATCTGACTTATATACATTTAATTACAGTCGTTACATATATTACGCACGCTGTATTTAAAATTTATTTATATAATGTCTTGGTTTAAAAAGAAGAGTGTAACTTACGCGAAAGCCTATTCTTAACCGATTTTTTCAAACCTGCTGCGCTGTATGTATCCGACCCCTCTACAAGCATATAAGTGTCGACAGAAGCGTCCGATCCCACGCGTCTGCTTTGACCCGTGACGTAATGGTGTTGTGTGTGACGTCATGACGGCGCGGAGTTTGGTTTGAGTGTGGCTGTCTCCAGTTCTGTTTTATCTTATTTTATTTACTTTTCTGATCTGTTCGTTCTATCTCGTGAGATTTTTTTAAAATTTAAAAACACTTATTACTTATTTTAATTATCTGTTTCCTCGAATTTCTGTGTTAGTTTATTATATTTATCTTTCTGATCTGTTCGTTCTATCCCGTGAGGTTTTTTTTTAAAGACAAAAAACACTAATCAGCTACAGAAGCATCTTTATCTTCTATGGGTTGCAGGGGTTACGACCCCTGGGGAGGTAGGTGGGTGTTCATGCATGGCTGTCTTCACTTACACGTTGTAGCTACGCAAGGCGTCTAAATTTGTTTATATTTAGTTTGCCCCCCACCCAAAACACCCCATTTCCCGCACTTGTCCCGTTAGTGTCATTAGGCTTGTTGTGGAAAGTGTGTGTGTTTGTTTTTGTTTCCGCCATATTTGTGACGTCATGGGTCAAAGCAGACGGGTGGGATCGGACGCTTCCGTATTTCCACATATAAGTAGCTTTTCGCACTTGATGACCCTGTTTTAACGTGGTAGTAGTTGTTCTCTGGTGTCCTCTACTTAATTTTTCGTTTTACTGATAGGCCTACTTCAATCTTATAATGATTACTTATAGCAACATGCCTTGTTGTTGTTGTTGTTGTTGTTGTTGTTGTCCTCAGTCCTGAAATTGGTTTGATGCAGCTCTCCACGCTACTCTATCCTGTGCAAGCTGCTTCATCTCCCAGTACGTACTGCAGCCTACATACCTCTGAATCTGCTTAGTGTATTCATCTCTTGGTCTCCCTCTACAATTTTTACCGTCCACGCTGCCCTCCAATACTAAATTGGTGATACCTTGATGCCTCAGAACATGTCCTACCAACCGATCCCTTCTTCTAGTCAAGTACCACCTCATTAGTTATGTGATCTACCCATCTAATCTTCAGCATTCTTCTGTAGCAACACATTTCGAAAGCTTCTATTCTCTTCTTGTCCAAACTATTTATATTCCATGTTTCACTTCCATACATGGCTACACTCCATACATATACTTTCAGAAACGACTTCCTGACACTTAAGTCTATACTCGATGTTAACAAATTTCTCTTCTTCAGAAACGCTATCCTTGCCATTGCCAGTCTACATTTTATATCCTCTCTACTTTGACTATCATCAGTTATTTTGCTTCCCAAATAGCAAAACTCCTTTACTACTTTAACTGTCTCATTTCCTAATCTAATTCCCTCAGCATCATCCGACTTAATTCGACTACATTCCATTATCCTCGTTTTGCTTTTGTTGATGTTCATCTTATATCCTTCTTTCAAGACACTGTCCATTCCGTTCAACTGCTCTTCCAAGTCCTTTGCTGTCTCTGACAGAATACAATGTCATCGGCGAACCTCAAAGTTTTTATTTCTTCTCCATGGATTTTAATACCTCCTCCAAATTTTCCTTTTGTTTCCTTTACTGCTTGCTCAATATACAGATTGAATAACATCGGGGAGAGGCTACAACCCTGTCTCACTCCCTTCCCAACCACTGCTTCCCTTTCATGTCCCTCGACTCTTATAACTGCCATCTGGTTTCTGTACAAATTGTAAATAGCCTTTCGCTCCCTGTATTTTACCCCTGCCACCTTCAGAATTTGATAGAGAGTATTCCAAGACATCCTTAGGAATGGCCATTTCATTTTTTTCATTTCGTGATCAGTTAATGGTAGCTGTTTCGTATGTGGTTTGATCACATGATGCAGAAACCGTTACGAAATCTGTAAAAGCGATTTTCGTGCAGATGTTACTTTCATGTCTAGCATCTTCTCTTGCGACAGTTACGTCAATTGATTACCCTTGTACATTTACGTTCAGCAGTAAATTTTACTTCAGGCTGGAAAGCACCGTCATTGATATCACTTGCATTCCCTTTCAATAATGAAATGGAATCATCAACATAATAGTTACAGTATATTATTTACTTAGCTAATTCTTGGTGTTCATTGAAAAATTTTTGCCCTGTACGGTTCATGAACATTTCAGCCATGATACCAGCGAGGGCTTTACCCTTTGCAAAAAGTGCTGGTTGTCGTTTCCCGTACAGGCGCGTTTATCCATCAGTAAATTGTTGTTAATTAAATCTAGAGTTTCAGTGACTGGCACACACAAAAATCTTCGCTACGTGAAGTGACGAATCAACGCACCCTCCGACACTGCAGTTTGACGGTATCAGCAATATCATAGGTGTTCCTAGTATGAAATTGTTGATTGAATGTTCCAGATGTGTTAATATGTGCATTAGGACCATTAAGTGTTCGAGATTATTCTCATGGACTGGTCTTGCTAGCGCAGCATAACCTGTGCGGGTTCATAACAAGAAAATGTTTTTCAGTATCATTAAAAAGGAAGTTACGTCTTTGAGTTTTATGTCTCTAATCATTATGAAATTTCGCTGTAGCGTCCTTATTTACTTTCACTCTGCCTGAAAAAAAAAATCATTTTCGCTTGTAATGACCACGGTGTCTTTATAACTAATTCCTTACAATGTGTTTCAACTTTTTGCTCACACTGTATTCTCTTACTGTTATTTTTACATCCTATTTGCATTTGATTTGTTTTAGTAACTTTATTAGCGATCAATTTTTTTTTGAGCCACGGATAGTTTGGCTGCATGGATAGCGCACTTCACCTCAGCTATAATTTGCTTTATATCCTTGTCGCATCGCCTAATGTGGGCTGCGGTATGTGTTCGTCATTTTGAAAGAAGGGAAATCTCATCATTAGAGAGCGTGATATTGACATATTTGTCGCCGAACTTAGGCAATGCTGCAGAACGCCATTACCATTTAATCTCGAAAGATATAAATATTTTTCTGGTGTCCTAAAGTAATTCAATGTGACGTTGAGCATTTCAGTGAACAACACAATCCGCGAATAGCTTCACGGAGCCTCCAACGTTCAACAACTTTGTACCGTTAAGAGCGACGTAAGGAAGTAACCTGATCCCAATCACAAAACAGACTGAAAACAAGCATTAACCTTGCAAATAACAAACATTCTTTCTTATATTGTTGGAAGAATTCATTTTATCTCCGTTAGAAAGATAATTATGTCTGTTCCCGCGCCTAGTTATAAAAACTTACACAATTGCTAAGCACATCTTTTTGATTTGCTGTAATGAATGTGAACGATAAGTTACGATATAGCTATTATTACATGTTACTAACACAGCCCAGAGTCACATCCCCGTAACAGAGGCAACGAATAGGTCAAATTTCCTGAAATTCTTTTTCCGGTGTTTCTATTCATATAACATTGTGGCAGAGCCTCTGCGAAATTTATGGAGACAGTTCAGTATCAAGTCGAAGTTCTCATTTCATAGACTACCAGCACACGGTTTTAATTTGTCACTTGTGATACTTTTAAACTATACTGTGATGATTACATCTCATGACTTACACAGCTGGTTGAGGTTTTTTACTAGCTAAATAACCTGCCCACACTTTTAACTTGGGCGATTTTACTTGAGAGAGGCACGAGAGGAAAATGACCTGCGCAACACAAACGAACTGCCACAGAGATTGGGTGACGCTGAAAAAACGTCTTACATAGTGGCGTGTTCAGTAATGCTTCAGTAAAATTACTTCATGCTACAAATTACCTGTTGGATAAATGATAACCGTTCAACAATGGCTACGACAATTACACCACATTTTTTTATCGTTAGGGTGCAGCGATGGGTTAGATTACGAGATTTTACACACGTGCAAGGTGGGAGCTCCCAACAGCACAGCTATTACGTAGCACGCGAAGCGAATGTATTTCCTGGGTAGGGTGACAGGCGAAATGAATCAACGGATTGTTTAGGAGTAGTGTAAACTTTACACCAGTGTCAGATATTAAAATTGTTTTTCATCGGAGAGGAGCAACTATGCACCTCCGCCATGGAGGGCGCAGCCTAGTATTCAGGAAAGAATGCTGATTCTACACGTTTTGATAATGCAACTGGTGCGGTAACTGCTGTCTAAACGCAAGTAGTTACAGGTGATAGCCAGTCTTAGTGTGGAGTAGGAAGCGTTCAGCGCCAAAGCAAACCATAAAAGATTAGTTAAAAGTGTTCGGCTACAATCAATTTCCTATTGGCACTTTAATACCTAGCGACTGGAAATTGAGGGACAAAAAGGCAGTTTCCCGAGAAAATGACTCAAAAAATGTGTGTATCGATGAGGCTCTTCGTGTCTAAGGACTGCAAGCCTATATGGATTTACAGGTGATAGGGAAAATAATGTGAACACCTGTACTTACTTGGGAATAGTTTATTGATAAGGGGATGGACCCCCCCCCCCCTCCCCCCCACTTGTCCGTAATACGGATGCGATTCTTCTTGGAATACTAGCATATAATGATTGTATAGTCTCCAGTGGAATGTTATGCCACTGTTCGATCAGAACCTCTTCTAACTCCTGTAGTGTCGAGGGACTGTGCTGATCAGGGATGACGCTGCAGTTGAGTTGCATTCTCCTCGGACTATCCTGGCTGTATGAATGGGTGCATTATCGTCGTGAAATATGACATTGTTGGGAACAACATTTGAATCATTGGCTGCACCTGATCACCTAAACACAATCGTCTGTAACACGTGCCTTGAGAGTAATGATGGGACCATCAGAACACCATTATATGGCTGTTCGCATCATTATACTTCCACCTCCATGGTTAACCGTTGGAATCAAGCAATCAGGATTGTAGGCTTCTTTTGATGTTCTCCAGACGTAACCCCGGGCCGATGTTGGAGATAACGAAACGTTGACCCGTAGGACCATATGACGTGTTTCCACTGATCAGCCTTTAGGATTTATGCTACTGACACCATGTTTTACGCTTCTTTGCATTGGTTGTTGTCACTAGTGGTTTCGGTATAGCAGCTCGTCCATTAATATTAGCTTTATGGATTTCTCGACGGACAGTGTCGATAGATACGGGGTCTCGAAGATGGCTATTGTGCTCTACGGTCACTTTAGCCACCGTAGTTTTGTGTTGTTTTGACACAATTCGTGTTGGCGTACGACGATTTCTATCATTTAGTTTTAATTTGCCCCCACTATTACGTATACACGATAATTCTTTTCATGTTTTTTGTAGGCTGTCATGACTTCAAACAGTTGCTCTTGAAACATTCAATAAGTTGGCTGTCTTCGTTACTGATTCTCCAGCTAATTGGGCCCCATTGTCTGCCCTCTTTAGAACTCTGTTAGATCTTTCATTGCACGTCGACTTCGGCCTCTGAATGCAAATATGAAGTGTGCACTACAAGTAAACAACCTGCACTGATGCCTAGTCCTTACCTGCATTGTTGTCTGTCAGACACAACCATCCCATTACTACCACTGTCCACGTTATTTTGCCCATCCCTGTATAAAGAAAGAGTGAGTTTTTTTTATTTTTAGAGTACTGAAGGGCGATCTGTTTTTCAGTTATTAAAAACCATTCAAAGGCCAAGATCGCAGAAAATACTTTTTTTATTAAACACAACCGGTTTTTGCAGCCATTGCTGTCATCATCAGGTATTTAACATCTTTCTGTTGTAAAACATGTTCATTTTACGCTAAACCTCACACACATGACGTAAAGTGGATATGTGTTGAGTTTGATCCACATGACATCTTGTGCGTGAGGTTCGGCGTAAAACGAACTTGTTTTACAACAAGATGATGTTAAAAGCTTGAAAATGACAGCAGTGTCTGTTGAAACCAGTTGTCTTAAATATTTAATGCCATCTTGTCTTTTGAATGGTCTTTAATTATTTGTAAAGTACTAAGGGCTATATAGGCGACTTGCGTCCAATACCCTGTGAAAACTGACTCGACAAAACATTCCAGAAACACACTGCAATGTCATTAACATCTCGCCAGTTTCTTGGAACTGGCCTGAAAACAGAAACAATGAATACCCTAGCAGAAATTTTGCCGCCTTGTCGAAGATATTAACCTGGTTGTGGATGATTATAGGCCACATCATTTTTTTGGTCATTGTGATTGTGTTGATTTATTAGTTAAAAAATATTCGAAATACATTTATTCCAACTGCATATCTGTTGTAGGTGCGACGAATTTAAAGAAATCGTTCAAAATAATTCGCGACCTAAGTCTACAAACGTGTATTTTGACGATAAGGCACAAAGGCATCCCGAATTGCGTGAAATCTAATGTCGGACTATACATGTCAGTACCTCAGTGATTTCAACTGTTTGCGGTACGCCGGCAGCGGTGGTCTCGCGGTTCTAGGCGCGCAGTCCGGAACCGCGCGACTGCTACGGTTGCAGGTTCGAATCCTGCCTCGGGCATGGATGTGTGTGATGTCCTTAGGTTAGTTAGGTTTAAGTAATTCTAAGTTCTAGGGGACTGATGACCACAGCTGTTAAGTCCCATAGTGCTCAGGGCCATTTGAACCATTTTGTTTGCGGTACGTACACAAAAGAAGTCAGCAGATACGGAGGGATGCAGATCAGAGAAATGCGCAGTAGCAATACGTAGACCTACATCGGCATTCACCATCGGACGATCTTTAACTTTCCTTTAAGATAGTTTGAAACTGTTGTGTACAGTGGATCGTAGTAACACTCTCGCAAAAAAATTCCTGTACGTCACCCTGCTTCCCAGATTTGACATAAAAACAATACAGCAGTTCACAGTATGCTAATTAGTGGATCAAGTAATCTCTCCAGAACGCGACAAAGGGTTCTTCGCAATTCGGCAGATCTGACAGAAATACGATGGCTTCCTGCTTCCGGTGGAACATAACACAGTCCATTCGAGCAACGCGTAGTGGGCTGACACGTCGTATGGCTCGCCACGCCACTGACAGATGAAAGCGGCGTGCCCCACTCTTGCTACTGTCTGTGCTACAGTTTACGAATGGTTCTGGTCTACTTGTGCTATTGCCTCTGTACCCAGTGTGATGCCAGATCCTTTCGATATGTAGGTACATAAATACTTTTTTCTCAAAAGACAATGCCCTACGTAGGCTAACAAATAGAGAGTATTTATCAGACGAGAACAGTCGTCCGGCGAGTGCGTAGACGCTTTCACATCAATGAAAGTGTGATAAATATTAAACTCTTTAACCATTTTAAGGCTGTATTTGCACGAGCGGGGTGTTCAACAACCTCACCTGCCCGATAAAGTTTTAGGATACAGCTACATTTGTCTAATTGTTGATTGACTTGTTTCATCGTGCTTCTTCTCAATCTAGCGAATAGAGAAATTCAGTGGAAACTGCGACGGACTCTGACAACGTTTTTTATTTATTTATTTTTTTAAGTCAAGTTAAGGATAATACAGATCAAATAACTATACAAGTTCGAAATGTGATTTCTGAAGTATTCCCGGCGTGAATGATCGATGGCTGGATACCGTCGTTGTTGGTAGAAACATGCAATTTATTTTATTGTAAACATGCGCAACAGATACGATAAATGATAAGAATGAAGCAACGGTGTCAGCATGCGTTATAATTTCTTACAAGGTGTGACAAAGATACTGTTACTTCGCTCGTTTCAGAACAAGTGACAATAATGCCATAAATTCCTTTGCAACATATGAACTAACCTATGATACTGCCTTGGAGAATTAAGTTATGGAAAAGTGAGACATCCATAAAATTAGAACATTTAGCAAAGCCATGTTAAAATAGTGTGAGGAAGATTAAATGGTAGCAGATGTTTCTTTTCGTGTGTCGGAAGAACGTTCAGATAAAAATGCCAAACTTAACAAGATAGAAAAACGAAATTACGAAATTGTACGTGTGATGGGAAATCCTTATGACAGCTCATATTTCCACAAATTTTGCTACCCTGTCAAGGTTTTTCGCTAGTCATCAAAGATGATGGTAGATTAGGGTTTCCGTATCTAGATGGGACCTCGTCGGACACTCTGACATGGGGGCGTTCAAATGAAGTAAAAAATCTAATTACTTTTTATTTGTAATACAGTTTAATGGAACTTGCTATGGCAGTAGTAGTTAGTTGGAACATCACATTATTCGGAATATTTCACTTCAGCAACTTTTTTTCCCTTTTACTTATTTATAAAACTCCATGCAAGTCAGCTCACCGAGAGAGGTGACACAGTGGTTAGCACACTGGTCTCGCATTCGGTAGGACGACGGTTCATACCCGCGTCCGCCCATACTGATTTAGGTTTTCCGTGATTTCCCTAAATCGCTGCAGGCAAATGACGGGATGGTTCCTTTGAAAGGGCGCGGCCGACTTCCTTTCCTATCCTTTCATAATCCAACGGGACTGATGTCCTCGCTGTTTGGTCCCCTCCCCCAAATCAACCAACCAACCAACTCAGCTTGTAGTTAGCCGCAAGGGATTAGCCGAGAGGTCTCAGACGCTGGCTGGTCCCGGCGGAGGTTCGAGTCCTCCCTCGGGCATAGGTGTGTGTGTTTGTCCGTAGGATAATGTAGGTTAAGTAGTGTGTAAGCTTAGGGACTGACGACCTTAGCAGTTCAGTTCTATAAGATTTCACACACATTTTTTGAGCTTGTAGTGAAACTGACACTGTAACATTGATTTTGCAGTCCCTGGCAGCAGCAATTTCTTTTATCACTCCACCATTAGTCTAAATCTACTTTTCTTCTACGGAGTGTTTAGACTTTCATTATTCCGAGACACGTTTAGTTTCTAAAAAGCTCTTCAGATACATATATTCATGAAAACAATTTTCGCCTGAATTCTTCTCATCAGTTTTAGTCAGGTATATAACAGTGTTATCAATCATCACCCAATTTGCGGTTTCAGATAGCGTTATCCAATCGAAAAATTGATAGGCCTATTTATTACAAGAATTTCTCTAAGTAATCACATACAGTAGCATAGAAACCCGTTCTCTCTTCCTCAAAATTTCGAAATAAAATTAATCATTTCTTGGTTAGAGTTCTCATTCGTCTTGGTTTGCATGTCAATAAAATTGTCAGTCCTCCTTTCATTCAGACATCTTTAAGTGTCAATTAATGTATTTCGTTTTTCGATTATCGAGACACTTATACTCCACGTCTTTTACTTTTTTTTCTCAGAGCCAAGTTTATCCGCAGAAACATTAAGTAAATTTCACTGATCGGACTATTGAAAAAATTGGAATTATTGCAAGTGGCCTATCTACGGCGTCAAAGAAAATTGTTTGGCGCCTGTTAAAATCTATTCTCTCGACTGCGGGCGTTAACGACAACCATCTCGTTTGAGAGAGAGAGATACAAGAGTCTGATGATTGACATCAGCGATAAGCAGAACTCTTCCAGCTTCTGTCCTTACCGCGTATTTTGAAAAAGTAAATGTTTGCTTGACATTTATTTCGATATCGACGGTTAATACTGCAGTAGCGCTTGATATTCTGTTGGGGAGAATATGCACAATGTATCCAATTCCTGCTATACGAGGTGCATTCAGGTTCTAAGGCCTCCGATTTTTTTTTCTCCGTACTGGAAATAGATAGAAACATGCGCATTGTTTTAAAATGAGGCCGCGTTCATTGTCAATACGTCCCAGAGATGGCAGCACCGTACGGCAGATTGAATTTTACCGCCAGCGGCGAGAATGAGAACTGTTTTAAATAATTAAAATGGCGACGTTTTCCTTACTTGAACAGTGTGCAATCATTCGTTTTCTGAATTTGCGTGGTGTGAAACCAATTGAAATTCATCGACAGTTGTAGGAGACTTGTGGTGATGTGTCGAAAGTGCGTTAGTGGGTGCGACAGTTTATTGAAGGCAGAACATCGTGTGACAACAAACCGAAACAACCTCGGGCTCGCACAAGCTGGTCTGACGACATGATCGAGAAAGTGGAGAGAATTGTTTTGGGGGATCGCCGAATGACTGTTGAACAGATCACCTCCAGAGTTGGCATTTCTGTGGGTTCTGTGCACCCAATCCTGCATGACGACGTGAAAATGCGAAAAGTGTCATCCAGGTGGGTGCCACGAATGCTGACGGACGACCACATGGCTGCCCGTGTGGCATGTTGCCAAGCAATGTTGACGCGCAACGACAGCATGAATGGGACTTTCTTTTCGTCGGTTGTGACAATGGATGAGACGTGGATGCCATTTTTCAATCCAGAAACAAAGCGCCAGTTAGCTCAATGGAAGCACACAGATTCAGCGCCACCAAAAAAATTTCGGGTAACCGCCAGTGCTGAAAAAATGATGGTGTCCATGTTCTGGGACAGCGAGGGCGTAATCCTTACCCATTGCATTCCAAAGGGCACTACGGTAACAGGTGCATCCTACGAAAATGTTTTGAAGAACAAATCCCTTCCTGCACTGCAACAAAAACTTCCGGGAAGGGCTGCGCGTGTGCTGTTTCACCAAGACAACGCACCCGCACATCGAGCTAACGTTACGCAACAGTTTCTTCGTGATAACAATTTTGAAGTGATTCCTCATGCTCCCTACTCACCTGACCTGGCTCCTAGTGACTTTTGGCTTTTTCCAACAATGAAAGACACTCCCCGTGGCCGCACATTCAACAGCCGTGCTGCTATTGCCTCAGCGATTTTCCAATGGTCAAAACAGACTCCTAAAGAAGCCTTCGTCGCTGCCATGGAATCATGGCGTCAGCGTTGTGAAAAATGTGTACGTCTGCAGGACGATTACGTCGAGAAGTAACGCCAGTTTCATCGATTTCGGGTGAGTAGTTAATTAGAAAAAAAATCGGAGGCCTTAGAACTTGAATGCACCTCGTATTTTTTCGTAGTACTTCTTTACTTTGGTGAAACATATTCCGCTGGCCGCGTCGATGAAGTTGGTATTCTCCCCACAAGAAGCGACTAATGGAATTTGCATTTGTCTGAAAGTGTCCAGACAACACTTTACAGTTGTATTATCCGATGTTCCGTTATTCAACGTGTCAAACTTCAACAGCTTCTGTTGGACTCCGTCAGTTTCAGTGAAGTATTGAACAACTAAAGGAACATTTTTTTCAGCCTTATGGTTCCATGAGTCGGTGCCTAAGCCGTAAAATGAAACTTCTTGCAGTAGTTATATGCATTCGGACTCGGCGTGTAGTGCTAGAATATTTTTAACAATCTCTCTAGCTGCTTTACGGCGACATTGGAGTCGGATACATTGCGCCATTCATTTTTGCGGTACAGTCAAGAAAACTGAAGGACTGATGATACCTGACAACTTCATAAGCTTTTGTTAGTTCTGCAGCAAAAACGAGAGATTTTTCCTGGGAATCTTCTTTAATCGTGAATCTCACACAACACTTCGTGAGCCGTGCGTCTTTTCTTGACAAAGGAACACGCGTTTGTTTAATCACCCGAAAAGTTATTTTTCTTTCCATCCTTAGGCATTCTCGTAAGGTATGATACGTTTATTGGACGGTAAACAGTCGAAACATTGCAAACGTCGAAATATACGTCACTGTACACTTCACGCCCGCAGTAAACACTTCTAACTTTTACGTGTTGTTGGTGTTACGTTTAGCAAGAATAGTAGTCTTATCAGATCGCTATTCAAATGTGAACTGCCAGATTCTTCCGCGTGGCGCCACTTAAATAGTTACAGTCTCGTAAAACTGGGGAAGTCTAGTATTTTCTCGAATGATGGCGCAAGATCTAGAAGATACTTACATCACCAATACAGGAAAAATAAAACTGAGGCTGCACTTACATATTGCGCTAACAGATGGCGTTACTTCAACACATGAGCGAAGCTCGTAACAGTATTTTGCAAAACTGGGACCAAATTGTGTCTTGCTGGGATGTCTGGACAAGAAGGCCCATAACGGTGACGGTCCCAATTTAATGGGATGGATGGTAAGCCTATGGCAGAACTCAAATCCTTTCACAGTACGTGTGTCTTCTAGTTGCTAACCATACCTCTCGCAACAGTATGCTTTAGTTGTTATATCAACAGCAGAATCCAATTTCGTATTCGTTACTCGCTGGAACACATGCCGTTTGTTCGACGATATTTGAACAAAATCTGTTAATGAAAATTTCGTACATGAAACTTTCGGGAGACAAGAAAAATTTATGCATGCAGTATAATGCTAACTCTGCCGTTGGGTCTGCTATTGTCTGTATATGACTTTGAAATGAAATTAACCGTGGAAGCAGTGTGAACTTAGTGTTGCCCTGACTGACTTCATAAACCACATTCAAAAGAGAAACACAAGCCACAACTCTACATAATACACGATAATAATATCGGGTGTACTGTTTCATAGCCGGTAGCGGCCAACCGCCGGTATTTATCGCGTATCTGTGTGTTAGAGCCTGGAAAAAGGTATGGTCTCTATCAAATTCCAGAATTACGTGTGAGAGGTAACTTAATTACGAAGCATTGTGACTGTGACCAATAATGAATCGTCAGTTATTTGTGATTTGAGACTACAACGTGCGAAAGAATCAAATTTTTTATGGAATATCTCCCTCAAAATCGAATGAGACTGCATAGCGGAAAACTCGCGCGAATTTCAAAACACATTTTTAATTCTTCACACAAAAAGTAAATGTTTTACTGAGAAACTAACCACAGACACAGGTATAGCTTTGCTTGATGTACATGAAACAACTTGACTAAATCCAGAAGACATTCATAGTGCGAAGAACAATTTTACCCGCCACTTCGCTGTTTCAATCGAGTGACATGTATGTCACGCCACTGATATGTGAAAGAATACCACGCCACGTCGGTGGGTGCCCTACCATGGAGGCGCCCTTGCCGTACTATGACCGTTGAACTGATTTTCCAAGTAGTTGAAAGGGGACCTTAAGTTCCTAGTTAACTTCGAACTATGGTCTCTGACATGTGGCTCACAAAACTGCCAGGAAGATATTATTCAAAATACTCTGAGTAATGATGATTGAGAATATATTAACATGATTAAGTCAGTTTAGACGGCATTCAAAAATGATTGCAACGACTTTGCTAAACTTAACTCATATCGGTCTCCAATAGTATCATAGTCTTCAGGAATCGCTTATAACACGCGACTTTCGGGAGTTTTATTTAGACTTATGGCCCTCACAGAATACGTAAGGAACAATTGTTCGCTAAATACGATATGATTAAAACTGCCGTCTTACCCCGAATAATGAAGTTTAAAGACCTGCGGTGCAACGAAGGTAAATTGTTTCCAGTGAAAATCTCCAGATTATCGCGAAACAAGCTACCCAATGTAATATTGGCGCCTAAAATTCAGCAACTGTAACTCGATACAGAATGACAGGAAAGATGGTAGTGGTAGTTCCGCTCTGCTGATTCTTTCTAATATTCTTTTTAAATAAGATAATTCATTTTCAGAATCTGATCCATAACTGTATCAATTTGGCACCACAGAATTTTGTATCATATCGACATACAAACTTTACCCACCTTCGATTGAAAAGGGCAGATTGGACAACTTTATTAGCGTTGGATTTCAGTCTTCTCCTTTAACTCTTTCGTGAGCCGTAGGAAACTTGCTTCCCACTACAGTGAACTCGCTCCTAGTCCCGTGGGATTCACAGTTCCCACGTCTGTACGGTGCTACCACCTAGTGAACAGTATAGGGTACTACTTCCAATCGGAAGTTCCCGCCGTTTTTGCTGTAGCTTCGCGCAGAGGCATTGTATAGCTGAGTGTTGCTCTGTAGAGGAGCCTTTCAGTGCTTTGTGCGTGACATTTTGTGATTTTTTTCCTTCAAAGCTATAGTATAAGGTAAATACTTTTGATTTACCTAAATTTATGATGGAAAACGTAAAACTGGAACGAGGAGAATTCCAGTTTGAAACAAAAGGAGGCATTTCTGCAGTAAAATGGATGGATAAACGTCCAGTCACTTTCCTGTCCTCAATTCATGACCCATGAGAAACAGCCACAGTGAAAAGAAAAAACAAGGATGGTACTAGTACAGAGATTTCTTGTCCTGAAGTTTTGGCAGAATACAACAAAATAATGGGTGGTGTCGATAAGTTTGATCAATTACGAGAAAGGTATGTTATTAGCAGACGTTCTGTAAAATGGTGGCACAGAATATTTTATTTCCTGGTGGACGTTGCTGCAGTGAACAGTTTTATCCTGTGGAAAATAAGTAAAAGAGAAAGTGGACAGCATGATCAGCTCACGTACAGGATCCATCTAGTCAGACAATTGATCGTTGGCTTCTCATCCCAAAAAAGGAGTGGACAAAAACCTGTCTTTCTGGCAAAAAGGGTAAAGTACCTGAAGATTTTCGTCATGTGGCTGTAGGGGAGCATCAAACCATTTTAGGAGAAATCTACTGGACGTGCCGTCATTGTAGTACCAAAGCTGCGGAAAAGAGCACTCGCTGTGTTTGTACATATTGTCAAATACCACTTTGCATAGACCCATGTTTCAGAAAATTTCATGGCAAGTAATTGTGAACAATCATTGTAACAAGAGAAGTAAATTTATCAAATAAATATGACATACATTGAACAAGTTATTTTTGTCATTTAACTCCATGAAAGGGCAGTGGGAAGAATGCTTCCCACCTTGTTGTGTGACCTCACTTTCACAGTTGGAGCAAATTTGATATTCTGTATGATAAATATCCCTATCTGTTAACTACTATCTGCTCTCCATTCATTAAACTGCTCAATAATTTTGCCCACGAAAGGTTAAGCACGGGAAGTCTTGTGAACGACTGAAACGGAGGTGAATTGATGGCCGCCGTAGTACAGTAATTTATACTCAGCGATGGAATGTGAGAACATCCTTCACCTCTCAGAGGATGCCACTGCAAGTCACGGATGTCAGTAATACTCCATGTGATTGACTGTTTGTACCAATCACCATTCCTGTCGGCTGTGCGCGCAAGATGACCTCCGTCGGGTGGCGGAAGTGCGAGAAAAAGTGGAACGGATATCCTAAGGATCGTGTGTACCGCTGGCGTGTAGTGCAGTGACGTGGCGCTTAGGTGTCGCGGGAAAATTCTGCGCGTCCGCTGCTGCGTCGGCGCAGGGGGCCGAGTATTTCCGTGCCGAAAAGAACGCCGGGGGCGGCCGTTGTTATTGGAGCCGCTAGCAGCCGGTATAAATAGCGCCCGCAGAAAGCCGAGAGCCGGTGCGAGCTACTTGCGCCTCACCTTCCGCACCTACCTGGACGCGACCGACGAATGAGACAAAACTGATATGAAAGGCGCCTTCACTGGAAATCCTTTTGGGTAGGTCTATCGCTCTGAAGCCACTTTACGCTGGGTAGCTGACGCAACTTCTGGTGCCCGTGCACTCTCCCATTTATATTTATTTTAGGCGGTTTCCCACATCCCAGTAGATCCGTTGTTCCCAATCTTTCAGAAACATAAACGAGATCAGCTGTCCTCCAATATCCGAAACAAATTTTGGCCTAACCGAACATTAGACTGTAAAAAAGAAATATAGCACTAGTATTTTTAGACTGGCAGATTATTTATAATAGAAGTAAACTGAGGCGTTTTCCACGTTTTTTTTTTTTTTTTTTTTTTTTTTTTTTGCGAAACCAAAAAATATTAAATCAGTGGGATGCTTGTTTGTTTCCGTTCATTTACATGGTTTTATGTCCGCCATTGCATGTCCGACGCTACGTAGGTAGTTCATTCAATGCTTCAATTATTTAATTGAGACTGTAGAAGAAAGTCACTTCCACAATTGTAACACATGGCGAATGAAATCCGTATTCTTCCAGTAGTAATAGCTAGTAAACAATACCAGTTTTGCTGTATGAAAATCTATTTATAGTGTTTTGCCTTTGCAGGGCCTAATAAATTATACATTGGCTCAGATTTAACGATCTGGAAATATTCGTTCATCCACTGAAACTGGTCTTAGATCCGTGGTCAGTTTTCCTAATCTGAAGAAATACAACTAGAATTGGCTACAGATGCCACTTGATTACTGCCATTGCATGGACAGGAAAAGCAATAAATAGAAGAATAAAGGTGAACTTGAGTTCTGTTAGTAAAATAAAGAAATTTTATAATATGAAGCTTCCATGAAACTGGCAGTGAACAACAGTTTCAACTCATGACGGTGAGACGTGGTCTTATCTTTCGAAAACCATTAAAAATTTGAGGATGGATTGTCGATTAATGAAGAGAGGTCTTGAAATTCACTCGGAGGCATAGGAAAGAATATAGATGAATTAGGAAATAGATTAGAATGAGAGACGACTATAAAGCGCCGTTCATACTAACAAGGGAACCTCCCCATCGCACCCACCTCAGATTTAGTTATAAGTTGGCACAGTGGATAGGCCTTGAAAAACTGAACACAGATCAATCGCGAAAACGGGAAGAAGTTGTGTGGAACTATGAAAAAAATAAGCAAAATATACAAACTGAGTAGTCCATGCGCAAGATAGGCAACATCAAGGAGAGTGTGAGCTCAGGAGCGCCGTGGTCTCGTTAGCATGAGCAGCTGCGGAACGAGAGGTCCTTGGTTCAAGTCTTTCCTCGAGTGACAGTTTACCATCTTTATTTTCGCAAAGTTATGATCTGTCCGTTCGTTCATTGACGTCTCTGTTCACTGTAATAAGTTTAGTGTCTGTGTTTTGCGACCGCATCGCAAAACCATGCGATTAGTAGACGAAAGGACGTGTCTCTCCAATGGGAACATCCCACGTATTTAATGCACCCTCGTCCAAAGTAGCGAACAGTCAACTGCCAGCCAGGGAGCCTCGTTAGCAGGAATACTCTCTCTTCCGTGCGCTATAGTCGACTGACGTGTGTTTCGATGTTTGTTTCGGAGTAGCGTCCCCATACTACGGCGCAGTTATCTTGCATCGGACGGACAGATAATAATTGTCTGAAAATAAAAAAATCAAACTTTTTACTCGAGGGAAGACTTGAACTAAGGACCTCTCATTCCGCAGCTGCTCACGGTAACCACGAGACCACGGCGCTCCTGAGCTTACAGTCTCCTTGATGTTGCATATCTTGTGCATGGACTACTCAGTTTGTGTATTTTGCTTATTTTTTTCATAGTTACACACAGCTTCTTCCTGTTTTCTCGACTGATCTGTGTTCAGTTTTTCAAAGCCTACCCACTGTGCCAACTTATAACTAAATCTGAGGGGGGTGCGATGAGGAGGTTCCCTTTTAAGGCGACATAAGATAACCGATACGTAGCAAGAAATATATTGCGACGATATATTGCTAGGAAGGTTCATGACAGCGGGTGATTGATCGGCGCGACATGAGCGATATAAATGTAGTGTGAACACATGTCTCTCTACTTCAGTAACAAATATGAGCTCAAGTGAGGAATACGTTGTTCTGGCTTATTGGTCTTGCCGACTGACCGGTCGGACGTCCGAGAGCGACATAAATAATGTAGGAAAGGGGGCGTAGTCAAGTAACACGTGACGAGAAGAGATAATTCTTGTCATAGATAAAACATACCTATGTATTGTCGTCTTGCCAAAGATAAAACTGTCTCGCGATTCTGCAGAGCTACTGTGCATATGTCGCTAAGTTTCATTACCTCCTCTTTCCTATTAAAAGTATCTTGATGCTTTCAAATTTCAGTGGCTTTTCTACATAGTCACGGATAATAATTTGACGTTGTAGATAAAATTTCTGTTTCAGAAAACTTCACACAGTGGTTTCCTGACTGAAGGCCGTGCTCTGCTACAGCTGATTTCTCTATTTCTTCTAGTCGGCAAAGACTTTTGTACTCTTTTAGCCGTGTATTTACGCTCCTCTTGGTAGTTCCAATGCAAAGTTTACCACACTTAAACGGAATTTTGTGTACACATGTTGACAGAGGAGGACGTTTATCCTTCGCAGATCGGAGTACTTGCCTTATTTTCTTTGTTGGTCTAAATATGGGTATTATGTCATGTTTCTGTGAAATCTTACCGATCTGATCCGTTACTATTTTAATAAAAGGGGGAGAAATTATTTTTCCGTCGTTGTGGTTCATCTTTGTCCTTCGGTCTTCTGTTCCTTGGTTGCAAAATTCTCTTTACCTCTTTCCCTGATAGCCAGTTTTCTCAAAAGCTTCCTTCAGATGTTTCATTTCAGCGTCTAGGTGTTCTGATGTGCATATCCGTTCAGCTCTATCGACAGGCCTTTTAATGACACCTCCCTTCTGTTGGAGTTTTGTGCAAATATGTCAGTATGTGTTACTTTCCGAAAAACTTAATGTTCCAAAATTCAATGAGACAGTCTCAAAACTAAAACATCCAAGAAACATATTCTGTTTTTTCCATTTTCATAGTGAACTGGATTTTTGGATTAATGTTATTTAGATGATCAAAGAATTCGTCCAAAGCCTTTCTACCATCGGACCAAACCACAATTGTGTCATCTACAAACCGGTACTTCATTTGTACACCCACATGTCAGTGTGTCCGTACGAGGTCTCAGCTAGATATGATACAACGCTAATCTAGCACAGGCCGGACAGGTCTAGTGCTGTAGTGCTGCCATCCCGCTAATAGACCGCTTCCATCTTTTAAGTTAAGAGTGTAAGAGTGACCAGACGCCGCCCCCCCCCCCCCCCCCCCCTCTACGGGTTCGGGGGATAGAATAGGCCTGAGGCATTCCTGCCTGTCGTAAGAGGCAGTTAAAAGGAGTCTCTCACGTTTCGGCCTTTATGTGATGCTACCCTGTAGGGTTTGACCTACAATTATCCAAATTTTCCTGAGGAGCTAGCCACTTGGGGAAGGGCACCTTACATGGTGCATCATGTCCATCGTGCACAGACACCTTTGGGCGAGGACACCTTCCTGCGTGCGCTTTCCTCCACCCCCTGTGCAGTGTCGTTTTCTGCGCCGACGATGACCATGGACTTCTTGGCACCTCATATCTAGCACAGTAGCCAGTCCATTGTGATAGAGACACCATGTACCCATTGGTTGTAGCCTCCTGACCACGCAGGGATCGCTCTGCTGATGCCTGCATCGTTAACTCACCACGTATGCCGAGGAGTAGATGCACATCTTCCTGGGGCATCGGGAATCCCGGCAATGGTCAACCTGCCAGGTGGCCTTGGCTGAGGCTGGGTGGCGCCCGTGGAGAGGGCCCCTCGTCGGAGTGGGTGGCGTCAGGGCGGATGACACACTATGTACCACGTCATCACTTCCTGGTTGTCAAACACCAGCAGTCTCTAAGCGTTCAAGGGCTCAATTTAATGCACAGAAGTATGACCCCAAATCGTTCGCCTCCCTGGCCACACCATGGGAGGAATGCCAGGCTAAGGAAGGCAGCGAATCTTATTCGCTCCGATATCTTGTATGTATGAGAGCTGATGGGGAATCATTCATGTAGATGAAGCCTCAGTTTTTTGTAGAGCATTTAGAGGACAAGTGTGGGGAGATGGAGGGATTTTCCAAAATTGGATCTGGTTCAGTCTCGATCAAAACAGCATCCTCTGCCCAGTTACGGGCACTACTCGCTTGAGACAAGCTGGGGGATGTTTGTGTTTCCATCACGCCTCGTAAGAGCTTAAATATGGTCCAGCATATCATATTTCACAGGGACTTTTTTTTGCAGTCTGACAACGAGCTGCGCGCCAATTTTAGAGCGGCGAGGTGTGCATTTCGTCCGTCGAGTCCATTGGGGTCTGAGGGATAATCAGGTTGCCTCCGGTGCCTTCATCTTGGCTTTCGAGGGTGACACATTGCCGAATAAGGTCAAGGTGATAGTCTGCTGTTGTTATATCAAGCCATATATCTCTTCCCCAATGAGGTGCTTTAAGTGCCGGAAGTTCGGGCATATGTCTTTCTGCTGTACTTTCAGCGTCACCTATCGAGATTGTGGACGTCCTTCGCATTCCAATACTCTATGTGCCCTGCCTCCCATCTGTGTCAACTGTGGGGAGCACCATTCCTCTTGCTCACCAGACTGCAGAATTCTACAGAAAGAAACAAAAATCATGGAATACAAGACCCTGCACTAAGTGACCTACATTGAGGCAGGAAATTTGAAAGGCTCCATCCCGTACCCATGACATCTTATGGTGCCGCTATAACTACTGTTCCAGCCCCAATCCGTGGCATCAGGTGACTCTGAGGCGTAAACTGCCTCATTGAGCGTTTCATGCCTTCCCTGCCCCAAGATAACTTCATCCTCCAGCGTAATTGCGGCGGTTTTCTCCACCTGTCTGAGCTACAGCAATTGTTAAGCTTTACACCTGCTTTCTGCCTTGCCCTCCAGGAAACCTGGTTCCCAGAATTGCAAACCCCTGCCCTCCGCAACTATAAGGGATATTGCAAGAACAGTAGCGAATACAATAGAGTGTCAGTTGGAGTTTGTGTCTATGTTCTGAACTCGATATGTAGTGAACCTGTGCCCCTTCAAACTCGTCTTGAAGCTGTGGCTGTCAGGATGGGGACGACGCAGGAAATAACTGTCTGCAACTCATACCTACCTCTAGATGGTGCGGTACCCCTGAACGTCCTGGCTGCACTGATTCATAAATTTCCTAAACCTTTCCTACTTTTGGGAGATTTTAACTCCCATAACCCCTAGTGGAGTGGCACCGTGCTTACTGAACTAGGTAGAGATGTCGAAAATTTGCTGTCTCAGCTCGACCTCTGCCTCCTAAATACTGGGGCTCCCACACACTTCAGTGTGGCTCATGGTACTTACTCGGCCATTTATTTATTACTTTGCAGCCCAGAACTTTTCCCATCTGTCCACTGGAGAGCCCACGATGACTTGTGTGGTAGTGATTACTTCCCCATCTTCCTGTCACTCCCCCGGCGTCATGCCCACGGACGCCTACCCAGATAGGCTCTAAACAAGGTAGACTGGGAAGACACCTCTGCTGCCACCGTTGAATCTCCCCCACATGGTACCATCAATATGATAGTTGAGTGGGTCACTAGAACGATCGTTTCTGTGGCGGAAAAAGCGATCCCTTGTTTCTTAGGGTGCCACTGGCGAATGGCAGTACCTTGGTTGTCGCTGGAAATTGCTGAGGCCATTAAAGAGCGCGGAAGAGCTCTACAGCGATATAAGCGGCACCCTTCTCTGGAGCACGTGACAGCTTTTAAACGGCTCCCTGTCCGCGTCCGCCAGCTTATGAACAGACGGAAACAGGTGTATTGGGAGAGGTACGTCTCGACCATTGGGTGTCATACGTCACCTTCCCAAGTCTGGACGAAGATCAGGCGTGTTTTTGGTTACCAGACCCCAACAGGTATCCCTGGCGTTAACATCGATGGCGTGTTACCTACCGACGCAAACGCGATTGCCGAGCACTTTGCTGAGCACTATGCACGAGCCTCTGCATCAGAGAATTACCCTTTCGCATCCTCAAACAGCAAATGAAAGGGAACGTCCTCTCGTTCACTACATGCCGCATTGAACCCTATGACGCCCCATTTACAGAGTGGGAGCTACTCAGCGCCCTTGCACTTTTCCCCAACACGGCTCCTGGGCCAGATCGGATCCACAGTCAGATGATTACACATCTCTCGTGTGACTACAAGCGACATATCCTTGTCATCTGTAACCGGATGTGGTGCGATGGCGTCTTTCCATTGCAATGGCGGGAGAGCACCATCATTCCAGTGCTCAAACCAGGTAAAAACCCACTTGATGTGGATAGCTTTCGGCCCACCAGCCTCACCAACGTTCTTTGTAAGCTGCTAGAACGTATGGTGTGTCGGTGGTTGGGTTGGGTCGGGTCCTGGAGTCACGTGACTTACTGGCTCCATGCTGGGGCGGCTTCCGCCAGGGTCGCTCTACCTCTGATAATCTTGGGTCCCTCGAGCCTGCCATCCGAACAGCCTTTTCCAGACGCCAACACCTGGTTGCCGTTTTCTTTTTATTTATGAAAAGCTTACGACATGACCTGGCGACATCATATCCTTGCCACATTGTATGAGTGGGGTCTCCGGGACCCGCTCCCAAAATTTGCTGTCGCTCCGTACTTTCCGTGTCCAGGTTGGTGCCACCCATAGTTCCCCCCATATCCAGGAGAATGGGGTCCTGCAGGGCTCTATATTGAATAAATCTCTATGTTTAGTGTCCATTAACGTTCTAGTAGCAGCTGTAGGGCCTTCCGTGTCACCATCTCTGTATGCAGACGATTTCTGCATTTCATACTGCTGTTCCAGTACTTGTGTTGCTGAGCGGCACCTACAGTGTGTCATCCACAAGGCGCAGTCATGGACTCCAACCCACGGCCCCCAGTTTTTAGCCGCAAAGTCGTGTCACGCACTTCTGTCGGCGTCGTACCGTTCATCCAGAACCAGAACTTTACCTTAATGACGATCCCCTTACTGTAGTGGAGACATATCGATTCTTAGGACTGGTTTTCGACGCCCGATTGACTTCGCTACCTCACCTTCGTCAGCTTAAGCGGAAGTGCGGCCATCACCTCAATGCCCTCCGCTGCCTGAGCAAAATCGACGGGGGTGCAGATCGCTCTACGCTGCTGCAGCTCTACAGAGCCCTTGTTCAATCCCGCCTTGACTATGGGAGTCTGGTTTATGGTTCGGCGGCGTCATCAGCGTTGCGTTTACTCGACCCGGTGCATCACTGTGGCGTTCGCCTATAGCGACAGGAGCTTCTAGGACGAGTCGGTGATCAGCGTCCTGGTGGAGTCCCTCCATTGAAGGTTAGGCGTGCACAACTGCTCGCCAGTTACTTTGCACACATTCTTAGTTATGCGCATCCGAATTACTGTCTCGTTTTCCCAACCACTGTGGTTCATCTCCCGCATTGCTGGCCCAGGTTGGGGCTTACGATTGCGGTTCGCGTCCGATCGCTTCTGTCTGAACTGTAGTCCTTCCCTTTACCAACTCTACACGAGGTCCAGTCACGTACACCTTCATGGTGTAAACCTCGGCTGAAGCTTCGCCTGTACCTTTCACATGGCCGTAAGGAGTCGGTTAATCCCGCGGCTCTCCGCTGCCACTTCCTCACGATTCTTGACGTATTCCGGGGCTCTGAAGTGGTTTACACCGACGGCTCGATGCCTAATGGTCTCGTTCGCTTCGCCTACCTTCACAGAGGCCATATTTAACAGCATTCATTGTCCAATGGCTGCAGTGTTTTCACTGCAGAGCTGGTGGCTATATCTCGTACTCTTGAGCACATCCGTTCATGCCCTGGGGAGTCGTTTCTTTTGTGTGCTGACTCCTTGAGCAGCTCACAAGCTATCGACCAGTGCTGCCCTCGTCATTATTTGGTAGCGATCATCCAGGTGTCCATCTATGCCCTGGAACGGCCCAGTCGTTCAGTGGTGTTTGTCTGGACCCCAGGTCACGTCGGAATCCCAGGCAACGAACTTGCCGACAGGCTGGCTAAACATGCTACACGGAAAGCGCTTAAAACTGCGTGCCATCAAGGAGACTACCTATGTGTGGAAGTCCTCCATGTGGGCCTCTTTCAGGGACTGTAGGGTTCTCTGCCGGCCACGCTTGGGCGACGCACGGCTACCTCCTGCCCCGTGAAGACCCACTTAAGTTTTCTTTTGCACTGTCCTAGTTTGGCTACCCTGAGACATCATCTTCAGTTACCAGACTCGTTATCATTAATTTTAGCAGACAACGCCTCATTGGCTGATTTTGAGGGTGGGTTTTATCATTTGATCTAAGTTTTAGCGCATATCCCTTGTCCAACTGTGTCCTCCAACCTAGTTCTTTTAAGGTGGAGGTTTTAATGTGTGCCGCGCGGGATTAGCCGAGCGGTCTGAGGCGCTGCAGTCATGGACTGTGCGGCGGAGGTTCGAGTCCTCCCTCGGGCATGGGTGTGTATGTGTGTTTGTCCTTAGGATAATTTAGGTTAAGTAGTGAGTAAGCTTAGGGACTGATGACCTTAGCAGTTAAGTCCGATAAGATTTCACACACATTTGACCATTTTTAATGTGTTGCAGAGTGACTAGCTTATCCTCTTATTTTCGTGGTTAGCCAGCTATGGTAATCTGCTCTCTTCTCTCTCTTCTAACTGTTTCTTGTGTCTATTTGTGTTTTTCTTGTCCTATTTTGTTCCTTGTCTTCGTTGCTCTTCTGTCGTTCTTGTGGTTTTTCCTTCCTCTTGGTGTTGTTCTGTATGCCTCCTTTGTTTTATTCTTGCCCTTGTGGAATTGTTAAAATAGCAACAAGCGACCGGTGACCATGCAGTTTGGTCCCCCCCCCCCCCTTTAAACAAACCAACCAACCAACCAGCGACCAGACGTCCAGATTTGAAATGGACAGTACAGTTTTTCAACCTGTGATCTCAGTGTCCTACTGCGTAATATTTAAATCTTTATGTCCATAATTGCTGAGAACGAAAGTTATGTTATCGATGGACAAGAATCGTGAAAAACAAAGCATCATCACACTTTCGACATTGCTTTGTTTCCCGCGCTTTACGTCGACAATTCGATTCCATTCTCTGTGACAGTCGGAGTGTGATGTGCATTGTTTCGGCAGTTCGGTGAGTAATTCAAAATGTCAAAACGAAAGTGTATGTTCACTGCAGCGTTGCCTAAGGCATAGGAGTAGCAGCTTATAGAGATTTTTAAACTAACTCGCGATAATTGTGCGTAAATCAACAAATACTAAGTCCTTCGTACTTGTACTTCATGTTATGTCGTAGGTACACATACATACAGAAACGCGGGCGGATTCTAATGTTAATTGCACCATTTGTAACTACTAGTTTCTGTGTCAAGCAGGGACAGGCGACATAGGGCAACATGTCAGTTGCTACAGCAACAGGGTTCTGAACTGTTTTGTGTATCATTGGAGATCAGCACCATCTTTTATTAATTTATATGGTATAAATCAGTTAAGATTTCTTTCAATTTCAGCCAAATTTGGATTACACTTACAAAGTTTCGTAGACGGCGCGCGCGCGCGCGCGCACGCACACACACACACACACACACACACACACACACACACACAAACGCGCGGGCTACTCAGACACACATGACCATAGTCTCTGGCAGCTGAGACCAGACTACGAGCAGCAGCACTGCATGATGGGCAAGGCAACTGGGTAGGGATAAGGAGGAGGAGGCTGGCGAGGGAAGGGGGAGGTATAGCAGGGTAGGGACGAGGGATACTGAAGTGCTGCTGAGGAGCGTGCAGGGACAAGGTGGAGAGAGAGAGTAGGGCAGCCAGGTCAAGTCAGGAGGTTAGATGGAGTGTGGGGGAGGGGGGGGGGGGTAGCGGAAAAGAACAGATGTAAAAAGACTGGGTGTGTGGTTAAGTAGAGGGCTATGTAGTGCTGGAATTGGAACAGGGAAGGGACTAGATGGGTGAGGACAGTGACTAACGAAGGTTGAGGCCAGGAGGGTTATGGGAACATGGAGTATGTGCAGAGAGAGTTCCCATCTGTACAGTTCAAAAAAGCTGATGTTGGCGTGAAGGATCCATATGGCATTGGCTGTGAAGCATTCATTGAAATGAAGAATGTCATGTTGGGTGCATGCTCACCAACAGGGTGGTTCAGTTGTTTCTTGGCTACACTTTGTTGGTGGCCATTCATGCGGACAACCCTGTTGCTGAGCACGCCACTCAATACAACATTCTTCATTTCAGTGACTGCTTTGCATCCCGTGCTATATGGATCATTCCCACCAACACCAGCTTTTCTGAATTGCACAGGTGGGAACTTTCCCTGGAATATATCCTATGTTCCCGTAACCCTCCTGGCCCTCAATCTTTGGTAGTCACTGCCCTCAACATCCTAGCTCCTTCTCTGTTCCCATTCCAGCACTGCATAGCCCTCTACTACACCAACACAACCAGTCTTTTTACTTTTGTCCTTTTCCACTACGCCTCCTCTCTCCCCCACGTCCTCGTCTAACCTCCTGTGTGCACCTAGCTGCCCTACCCCGTCTCCACCTCGTCCTTGCACACTCCCCAGCAACACTTCACCATCCTCCACCCCTACCCTGCTATATCCTATCCTCTCAATGTCTGTCTCCTCCTTACCCTACCCAGTTGCCTCTGCCATCATGCACAACTGCTGGTGCTATTGCTGCTGCTTCTGCTTGCAGACTATCTGTAACTCAGCTATATGCCCTGTTTACTTTCGGTGAATTTGGATTTTTTAGTGGTCAGTTTTGCTCTATAAACGACCGTGGTCACTATTCCCTGTATCTGTCATGATGCCCACCTCTTTTCTTAGGATAATCTGTTTCTAAGAGGTCAAGTGTATTTTCGCAACCATTTACACTTCAAAGAGTGGGCTCCTGAACTAAGTGCTCAAAAACTTTAGGAGAAAGCATTTAGTACAATTTCTGACGATATTTTATAGCTACCATCGGCTCTGAACATTTATTTTCGTTAACATATCGAGGGCAGGTTGAGGTCACCACCAATTAGTATTGTATGAGTGAAGTATCTACTGGAGATGATTGTCAAGCTTTCTTTCAGCTCTTGAGCGACTGAATAATCTGAGCCGTGGGGTTGGCAAAATGAGCCAGTTATTTTTTCATGTTGACAAGATAACCTTTGCCTATCATAAGCCACATAAATATACACTTACATTTTGCCACAAGATAAACTACTTCCAACAGCAACAAACACGCCGCAACTATATTTATCCTATCCCTTTTGAACACCGTTAGGTCCTTTGTAAAAATTTCGCGTGAAGCTATCAGCGGCCTTAACCTGCTTTACTTAGCTATAACGACGTGATCTTCAGTGCCTTCTGTTATCTCTTGGAGCTCTGGTTCTTTTACACCACATCTTTGACAATTTACGACTGCAATACTGATCGCTGGCTATGTCTATCCTCGTCCGTTGTTCGTCCTGCATCCTTTGAGACAGAAGCCCTTTCTGTACTTTCCCCATAGTCTCAAACGTAAAACGATGAAGGCGGCATCAAGTCAATTTGACATGAAGTGAGTTGCATGCTTGGATGTGCAGGGGGTTAGCATTGCTGGGTAATCAAACATAGTAGGTAGCAGTAACGACATCTACATTTTGTACAGCTGGTTCCTCGTTCAGAAGCCGTTTTAGATGTTGACTGTACGTGAGAAAATTATGTTGCACCTCTTGCAGGGAGAAATGTCTAGCTGCACGTGTAGCTGTTAGATAGCGGCAGTTCGTAGTCTGTCGAGACTGCAGTTTGTAGTTCCGCGATATCGCTTCTCGCATTGGTCAAGATCGGGTGACTGCCATGCGAATACGAAATCGACTGGAGTCAGGATGGCCATATTGAAAGCCATTCAGATTTCAGTAGACCCACGCAACTAGCGCCTGAAAGGAGAGACATACTGTTGGCTCGACCGTTTGGCATCGTTTAGCCATGTCACGTACATTGTAAGGAATTGGGCTCGTTTGCATCAATTCACGCCAACAATGTGACGACGTCTGGAGCATTACGGAGTGCCGCCACAGTGAACACTGTTACGATTTTCCACTGACGCGCTATGAGAGGGGCTCACTGACAGTGATGCGCCCGTCAACACTGGACACAGGAATGGTGGCACTATATCGTCTTTTCAGACGAGTTCCTCGTACATCCATCATTACTGCATCATGATAGACCTACCCGTGTACAGAGACTCCTAGGAGAAATAACATTGCCATATCGTATTCGTCATCATATAGACCCGTCCCCTGGCATGTTGGTATAGGATGCTACACACATCAAAAAAAAGTTTTGCATCATCTCGGTTCCGAGAGTTCCGGAACCTGTACAGAAAATTGGAATAGAGATCAACATAAACATCGTTTCCGCCCTTTTTATTGCTCATGAAAACCACACATTGCATGTTGTACCACCATACAGCGAGACCTTCAGAGGTGGTGGTTCTGATTGCTGTACACACCAGCACCTCTAATACTCAGTAGCACGTCCTCTTGCATTGATGCATGCCTGTATTCGTCGTGGCATACTATCCACAAGTTCGTCAAGACATCGTTTGTCCGGGTTGTCCCATTCCTCAACAGCGATTCGGCATGGATCCCTCAGAGTGATTGGTGTGTCATATCGTCCATAAACAGTCCTTTTCAATCTATCCCAGGCATTCTCGATAGGGTTCATGTCTGGAGAACATGCTGGTCACTCTAGTCGAGCGATGTCGTTATCCTGAAGGAAGTCACTGTGGTGCGTGAATTGTCATCCATGAAGATGAATGCCTCGCCAATACGCTGCCGATCGTCGGAAGATGGCATTCACGTATCGTACAGCCATTACGGTGCCTTCCACGACCACCAGCGGCGTACGTCGGCCCCACATAACGCCACCCCAAAACAGCAGGGAACCTCCACCTTGCTGCACTCGCTGGACAGTATGTCTAAAGGCGTTCAGCCTGACCGGGTTGCCTCCAAACACTTCTACGACGATTGTATGGTTAAAGGCATATGCGACACTCATTGGTGAAGAGAACGTGAGCCAATCCAGAGCGGTCCATTCGGCATGTCGTTGGGCTCATCTGTACCGCGCTGCATGGTGTCGTGGTTGCAAAGATTTACCTCGCCATGCACGTTGGGAGTGAAGTTGCGCATCATGTAGCCTATTGCGCAAAGTTTGAGTCGTAACACAATGTCCTTTGGCTGCACGAAAAGCATAATTCAACATGGTGGCGTTGCTGTCAGTGTTCCTTAGGTAGCGGTCATCCACTGCAGAAGTAGTCCTTGGGCGGCCTGAGCGAGGCATGTCAACGACAGTTTCTGTATCTCCATGTCCGAACAACATCGCTTTGGTTCACCCGAGACGCATGGACACTTCCCTTGTTGAGAGCCCTTCCTGGCACAAAGTAACAATGCGGACGCGATCGAACCGCGGTATTGACCGTTTAGGCATGGTTGAACTACAAACAACACGAGGAGCCGTGTATCTCCTTCCTGGTGGAATGGCTGGCACTGATCGGCTGTCGGACCCCCTCCGTCTAATAGGCGCTGCTCATGCATGGCTGTTTACATGTTTGGGCGTGTTTAGTGACATCTCTGAACAAAGGGACTGTGTCTGTGATAGAATAGCCACAGTCAACGTCTGTCTTCAAGAGTTATGGGAACTGGGGCGATGCAAAACTTTTTTTGATGTTTGTATTAGCACACCTCTGGTTCGCAAGGCTTTTAATTGGAACAGCAGCTATTACATTTCTGACACGTGAAGACTGGTAGCTATCCCCCATCTAAGATATACCTGTGGCCCTATAATTCAACAACATAACGCAAGATGACGTATTGCCTGAAATGTCGTGGCCTATCTCGATACACGAGGAATGTTGATTTACGACTTTTTCTTTGTCGTATCAAAACATTCATTCGTTTTTAATTGTTTCGTTGCCGATCATTGCAAAGCCGAAACAACTAACACACGAAACACAGAATGTACGTCACACACTCGTTGCGTTGGCTCAGACTGTACAACTATAGAAACAGCCTCTAGTGCACACATCACAGCTTCCACTGATTTGCCGTATTCCCACATCGTATAGTACGGACAGTCAGTCAGCCAGCGTAGCGCCTTTATTGTTCTATTAAGTAATATCACTAGCAGATCGGATCAATCTAGCTTTACCAGTTGTACTGTACTTAAAAAAATTCTGTATATTATAAAGTCCCCCCAGAGTTCCTAAAAACTGTGCTACACCAGAGCTCATTGCCCCCTTCTCACAAACGTGGGAAGACGGGCCGCATCATCGCATCGATCTGCACCTTTCTCGCTGCATCTGCGCTGGACCGCCGGTGTCGCAGTTTCCATGACGTCATCGAAACGCCGTCTCTGCAGTGCAGTATTTAAGGGGCGGAAGGGGAAAGAACTTTAGTTTGATTCGACACGCTGTATTTCTTCTATTCCAGCGAAGTAATACTCCGGTTTTTGTTTCCAGGTACTTGACGTTCGCTGTAACAGTAAATTAGTGTAACCTTCATCTGCTCATTATTACCATTCTCCCACAGTCATTCAAATCTTCTCTGACATTTTTATCATTTAGCGCCGTTTCTACCAGTCTTTACACGAAAGGAACACTTACTCACTTTTACTATATTCCACCACATTAAGAACAATTACTTATTCACTTTTGCATAGTCCAATCCAATATTTTATGGGCTGAGATAGGGGCTGAGGGGCTGAGATAAACTCTAAAGGTATGTTATTGATCCTGGACGGTCCTCGTACCATAAGCCACAATTTTAACCCAGTGCACTTGAATATTTTCGTCTTGGAAGACAAAGCTGACAGTGCCATGGTCTTCATTAAATGTGTGGCCAAACGCAAGAACACCGTAGTATTCCTTGAAAATTGAATCGAGAAGAGATTTTTATCCACTAGCCGTAACAGATTTTTTTCCGTAAATTTAATCTTTTTACCACCGTTTCGTGTAGAGCGAAAGGCCAGTACGCAGCAAGACACTTGCCGATCCTGGTACACTCGACGCCAGTCCTTCCTTTCTTGTTAGTCCACCACATCGCTATTTCTCCGCTACGGTACACAGTGGACAAAATGGGTATTATTCTATACACTTACGTGCACACTGCACTTTAATCCTCTCTCGAGCTTCAGTAGTCACCTTTAGAATTGTAATTCTGGGTTTAAGCGCGGCCGACACATTTTATATCAAATTGAAAGCTATGAAATATCATGAAGCGTTGATACTAGTCTCTTGCATTCATTGAATTCTATACGTGCGTTAGTACATTTGCAGTCATTGAGTCAGATTCTTCTGGCAGTATCGTTTCCGAGCAGCTTGACCTACTTTGTCACAACGGACGGTCCTTGGCGATACAGTAACAGACCTGTTTCCGGAAGATGCCGGCCTTCCGCTTTCTCACGGTCGGGCAGTGAGATCCCACAGAGCACCGCCGATGGTTTAATTAGATGTTGTGTAGCGTGCCTGCGGAAGCGTCGGCAGAGAGCTGTCTAACTGCAAGCCAATTACGTTCGGGACTGTTTTAGCGCAGCCGAACGACCTCGTACATACTATGGCTTCTGTTCGAACACCCGTCAGGGTAGCCGCAGCTCGCGCTAAAGGCTTCGTGAATCCTGCAAGTTCGTTTTATAAAATGTCTGCTACAGAGACATCGATGTCTGGGAAGCCAAACCTTGCCTGCTACCTACGAGGAATTAAGCTAAAGGATTCTATATATAAAGGTTAGTGTGTGTGTGTGGGGGGGGGGGGGGGGGGGAGGGAGAGGGTTGTCTGGACCTCCTAGAGCAATTTAAACCAAGCGACGTAGCTCAGAACACGTGAGGCATGACTTCCCATACTTAGCGCTCATATTTGTGGCGGAGGGAGTGGGGAAGGTGATGTCACGCGAATATCACTCAGAAACGTCTGGAGCAGTTTCAACCAAACACGTAGCATCTACGAAAAAAAAATACCGTTGCAGTAAGATGCCTTCACAAGTGGTATGGGGTGTGAAAGGTGTGACACGTGAAGATGATCGAAAACGAACTATATTACTGTCGAATCCACAATTTTCTGAGCTACTGAACTGATAGATGACATTGTTGACGGTATTTAACCCACAGATATGCGGCTGACAGTGAAATGTAAGGCATAACTCGGGAACGCTACGAGCAGATTAAAAAAAACTCGGTACGCTTATGATTTAATATCCGGAGAAAATATACTCTGGAATTGGAACACTCTAATACTTCTAGGGGTGGGATGGGGTACGTGCCGGACTTTTTAATGGGGGTGACTAAGTCAGGAAACCACGGAGAAATTTCTCTTAAACTGTGGCTTAATATCTATGAAAAAATACTGTGGATGTAAGGTATTCTCAACATTCCTAGTTATGGGAGTGGAGTGAAGAGAAATTGCTGACATATCCCATCCCCGCAAGAATCATGACACAACTAAAAAAAAATGCAGTACTTGAGAAAAACTTTACTTGGAAAACTTATATAGAAATATTGTAAGCTTCATTTAAATTCCAAGTAAGTATTGATTCCGGAAGATTGTATTACATTTTTCGTGCACGTTTGGGCACTTGACACGTATTTTACAGTGACATAAACTAAAGATACCGTTTTTCGACTTGTCACTTTTCTTGCTGGGGTATGATGTGATGAACGTAAGTCTGACCCTTTTGGATCAATTTCAACCAAATTTGCTACGCACATTACTTAATATCTTGGGAAAAAATTGTGGATGTATGACACCCCTAGTAGTCCCAGGAATTGGGGTAGAGAGGGGGAGAAGTATAATTTAGAAACACCTGTCTAAATTTCATCTCAAGTTAGGCACACACGGCCTACTACTTAGGAAAAACACTCTATTAGGACAAGATACTGATGGGAGTGGACGTATGGATGTTGTTAAGTTAATATTACAATATGTTTGTTAAAGATTTTATTTTAAATGTGTTTACCGTATTCATCCTTTGAAAAATGTGTAAGTTAACAAACTTTTTCATCGCTTTTTCTCTCTTATAAGGTTAGGAATAATTTGTTACTGCTGACAGCGAGATAGTCAGTTGATTTTTAGAAGAAAATTCCCATTGACTGAAAAATGTTATACTTCTGTGGATATGAAATAATGGAAACTGTTAAAATGAAGTAGTTAGTTGCAAGTCGCTTACAAGATTGTTTTGTGATTTACGTATACATAAACAGTGTGTTCTTACATTAGCCTAGCAATCTTCTCGGGCGTGTAGAGGGCCCGGGTAGGTGTGAGTAGTAAATTATGTTGCAGTTACAAAGAATTAGTGAAGAAAATACACAGTAACGCAGGGCTTCCTGAACGCTTCCTCTGATGGAACACTTTGAGAATCGTGGTACTTTGAAAGAACACCTTGTCTATTTTTAAGGTTAATAAATAAAAAAATGGTAAGGAAACCTGTTTTATTTAGTGATTAAGTCAATTTTAAATCATAACTAATCCACAAAAACCTTATTTTTTAAAAAAATAAGAAAAATCATAAAAAACGCCATGTTGTAGTTCCTCAGGGAGCAATTAATTATTCATATCCTGTGGAACATAAGTGTTCAGCTGATCGTAGTTAGGGAAACCTTGTTTAGCGTGACATGCTAGTACTGTGCGTTTCGTGCGTGCCTTAGCACACTAGTGTGCTGATTGCAATGGTGTTATTCAACATAACCACAACAAACTGTTTTCGCTCTTTTCCCAGCAGGCGCGGGAAAATGAGTAGATTATTTTGTATGTTCATCCCTACATCAATAAAACATTTCATCGCCGTAAAAAGATTCCTGTTCAAATCATTAGCTAACTGGCGCCAACTATACCTCTTAGGAGTTCGTCAGAAAAATTGATAAAAACCTTGCATACCTTACAAATACCAAGTTGTTTGTTTTATTTTATTGATGCTAAACCCCTGTGAGCCACGTAAAGAGTCGTTAACACGAACTGTGTAACCAGAGCATGTCATACAATTCTGCAATGGTAACTGAGAGGATATCTTTGGATTATGTGACGGCCACCATATACCTTGGGCATGCAGAATGTAAAGTTACACACGTCCAACGCTAAGGCTATTGCGCAGTAAGAGTGGCGCATTGTCAGAAGAGAGTACATGTTCTGGGTTTCCTGGTGACATTCTTCTGCTGTGCAACGTGTAACATTTGCATCATAGTGCACGAATGGAATGGCGCGGAAATTATAAACACACTGCAAAGTCGGAGGACGCGGGACTGCGCGATCCTTAAGGGCAGAACGTCTAAATTCCACGCACATTCACCGTGAAATTCTGGAGGTATAGGGACGAAATGCAATGTTGTCCAGCCGTAATGAAATGGTGCCAACAATTTGACAAAGGCTACACAACGTGAGAGGTGCTGATCGGGAAGTAAGGTCATCGACATCGACCTCAGACGGCAGTGTCAATGCAATCGAAGTATTCGCGGCAATCGTGGGGGGAAATATATTCTCCAACGATAAGTACACTTACAGTTCTCGAATGGCTCTGTGATCAAGTAGCGGATTTCTGCCGTCAAGGAATGGAACGGTTGGTAGAACGTTCCGGCTGATGAAACTTCCTGGCAGATTAAAACTGTGTGCCCGACCGAGACTCGAACTCGGGACCTTTGCCTTTCGCGGGCAAGTGCTCTACCTTCTGAGCTACCGAAGCACGACTCAGGAAGGTAGGAGACGAGATACTGGCAGAAGTAAAACTGTGAGTACCGGGCGTGAGTCGTGCTTCGGTAGCTCAGATGGTAGAGCACTTGTCCGTGAAAGGCAAAGATCCCGAGTTCGAGTCTCGGTCGGGCACACAGTTTTAATCTGCCAGGAAGTTTCATATCAGCGCACACTCCGCTGCAGAGTGAAAATCTCATTCTGATTCCGGCTGATGTTTACCGAGACTTGCTGACTATGTTTAAAGAAAATTGTCAATTATCTGTGCCAGCTAGAAGTAGTGCAGCGTCCAATAAAAATTACTTGTCTTGCCTTAGTAATGTGTAACTTATATTTGATGCCCTGTCTTATGTTAGTTAATGCGTTTGACAGATCGCAGCATGGCGTATGAATCTGTTCTTAAAATTTGTCATGACGTCAGTTAAGTATACGAGAACAGTAACTGACCGCTCTGTTAGAGAGGCTGTATCGTAATTAATAGCCGAAACTTGACACGTGCGAAATTATTCTATGATAAAAGCAAAAAGAAAAACGTTCCGGTGAACATTAGCTCGAAAAGTGTCGTTTGCAAGATAACTGCGTTACTGATTTCAGTACAAAAGTAGTTGAAATGCAAACTTTTCGATTAAGGCCCCATTGACTTGGGCCCGAAAGACAGGAATGTTACTTGCAAGACGGGCATCGGCACATTTTGCTGCTGATGTAAGACGACATCTAAAGCGAAAATATAGTCAAAGATAAGTCGAGCAGAGCCTTTACCTAGACTTCTCTTTGAAGTTTTCCTGATTTCCTCCGAATTTTCTGTGTAGGATCTAAATTGTGAAGTGTCCAGCACTCCCGACGGTGTTTGAAAGAATTCGCAACTCAGTGCAAAACCAAGTGCAGTATTGCATCTAAATGCGAGGGCGACACTTGGAACCTCCTTTTACCCATTGAATTATACAGCCTGCCGCAGGTTTCAAAATCCGTTATTACATAGACGGCTATGACACGGGCCGAGCAGCAACAGCTTCTTCATGGTTTTCTTTCTTCTGTGTTTGTACAATAATATCATCTTGGAACTCTTCCATTTGGTCCGTATTTGCATAGAAAACCAGTAATATCACAAATTGAGTCCGCCTTGATGCGAAACACCGTGTTGTTTGTTTATTTCTTTATTATCCCAAACTAGTTTCGACGACAAATATCACCATCATCAGTGGTTTTTTTTTATCTAAAACATGCAGAAAATGGTATGGTTGTACACACACAGTAAAACATTATTACATTTTTACAAATCGTCTTTTGAAATATAGTTTTATATTGATACTTTTATACTACCTTATTTATTGTATGCTACAGCATGTTTTAAGCTATTATTGGCGCTGTTTGTGACATATTTTCTGTGCTCTTTTTTCTGTTGCCATCTTTTTACTTAGCGAACATCATGTCATCTGCAACTATATGAGCGGCTGTTAGTAAACAAATACTCAAAGGTGAAATACGTATATAAGCAGTATGTACTTGGGGTTGTGGTAGTGTTGTGGAAACCAGTTATTTTGATGTGTATTTGACTGTAGCTGTTTCCCTGAGGCTAACGAAGATTACGAACATATAGCACTAGAAAGAAAACCTCACCGTTTCATCTCTAAAAATATGTCGTTGTATGAGCAAGGCCAATTTGCTACATACCCTGTATTTAAAACCAGTCCTTTTTTTTTGGGGGGGGGGGGAGTTTTGGAGTAATACAAAGCCATTTCGCAATGCTGCCGCAGCATCATTTATTCAAACTAACTCGGCAGTACGATTATGTTCGATGCAAACCTAAAAAATAGCGCTAACTACCCCTTGTTCTCTAACGACGACAATATTAGCGGCCTCTGAACTGTGACACTTGGCGCAGACAAGTAAAATCCTTCAATTTATCCCTTCAAAGCCTTAAACCATATTAATTCCATTTATGGAAGTAAATTAAGATGCTAATGAAAAATGTAAGCAGAATCCGCGGCACCTTCGAACGGGATCTGTCAGGACTAGCGATGTAATGACACTTAAAATCTGGAGACAATCATCTTGTGGTGTTGCGAGGTCATCCAAAATCTACAAAGTTCTTACGCGCAAATCTTACGCCAGCCATAGTCACATGACTTTGGAGGGTAACGTGATGTTAGCGATAAATAATATGCGTAATCTATGGGCTCTGTCGCTGACATAACAACACATTGTGTTCATTCCTTACGTCATTTCTGGACTGAGTACCCTGGTCTTAATACCAATGGGCGTTATTTAACTCAGACACACCGTCGTCGCATTTCGGAACTGCTTTACATTATCAGAACAAGTTTGAGGCACGCTTGTTGGTATGATATCAAACGTAGCCTAGCCGGTACGCAGCGAGCAGCCTGTATGTCTTACGAGGGGACCTTCTGAGAGGTGCATCGAGTTATGAGCTCCCACTTCGCCTGCTTATTGTGTGGGTAGGCACCTATCACACCCTAAAATTGTAGGTGCCAATGCGGCCTCCTTTTTGAAATATTGCCTATTAAAGTTTGGGCAGCTCTTTATATGTACAGAAAAGTTCCACAGTTCTGGCAAGTGAGCGAGTAGCCGATGAACTTTACCACCTAAAACATTTCTTCGTAGAATATAGCTACATTAGACTGGGAACACCCGAGAAAGATGTCATCAAAGTCAAGAAAATATACCAAAACTTAATGAACTTTCAGACCAAGAACATTATAGAACAAAAATATGTCGGTCACTCTTGGCATGATATCTGGAGGAATATACACCACCATCATTTACCAACAAAAGTGCGGTCATTGTGGTACTATTTTATGAACAGGAAATTTCCAACGAACTCCAGACTACATTCCATTCATCTGGCTGATTCCCCTTTGTGTACCATTTGCAATCTGATTGACACAGATGAACATCAGTTTGTCTGTAGAAATGCAAATAATAGATGGTTGTCAATCATAAAAAAATTGGCAACTATGCAGAGAAAACCGCCGTATTTGATAACGCCAGCGTGTCTTTTATACCCGGAAGAACTATATCCCACCTGGAAGAAAAATGCCGTCAACTGGTTGAAGGGACACGCGGTATTTTACCTGCTGTCCAGTAAAGAAAGGAGCGAAGGAGATTTTTGGACGTACATTTCCGACCAGCATCACAAGCAACTACGCATGAATAATTATTATGGTACATACGCCAACTTCCTCAGAACAACAGTCATGTGAACTCCATTTTCAATGATGCGATTCAGAACATGAAGAAACGAGAGACTACTTGATCTTTGAAAAACAAATACGATAAAGTGACGAACATCACTATCTGGTTTAGGCTTGGATTTTTTCTAAAATGTCAAGGAACCTGTAATTAATTTTAGTTTGTTTTAATACTTTTAAATGACAGTTGAAAATTATGTACTACTGTAGAATGTTATGACCAATAAAAAAAAAGTGGCAAGCGAGCGAGACTCCCATCCAGGCGACCCTGGTTAGAGACCCGTCCGTGCTGCTTTTGTTTCCTTTTTTTCAAATGCCTGTTTTAATTTATAATTAATCACGAAAATTCTGCAAGGAATTGATTAAAAAGAATTGCAAGCCTCTGTTGGTTGTGGCCTTCAGTCCTGAGACTGGTTTGATGCAGCTCTCCATGCTAAGCTATCCTGTGCAAGCTTCTTCATCTCCCAGTACCTACTGCAGCCTACATCCTTCTGAACCTGCTTAGTGTATCCATCTCTTGGTCTCCCTCTACGATTTTTACCCTCCACGCTGCCCTCCAATACTAAATTGGTGATCCCTCGATGTCTCAGAACATGTCCTACCAACCGATCCCTTCTTCTAGTCGAGTTGTGCCACAAACTCCTCTTCTCCCCAATTCTATTCAATACCTCCTCATGAGTTATGTTATCTACCCATCTAATCTTCAGCATTCTTCTGTAGCACCACATTTCGAAAGCTTCTATTCTCTTCTTGTCTAAACTATTTATCGTCCATCTTTCACTTCCATACATGGCTACACTCCATACAAATACTTTCAGAAACGACCTACTGACACTTAAATCAATACTCGATGTTAACAAATTTCTCTTCTTCAGAAAAGCTTTCCTTGCCATTGCCAGTCTACATTTTATATCCTCTCTACTTCGACCATCATCAGTTATTTTGCCTCTATAAATCAAAATTACACATTGGATGCCAAATTTTGTTTCAGTCTTTTGGTTTTTTTATTTTAACTATATTCCATAACGTCAATGCAGTGGCGTTTCCTGAGGATTTGAGAAAACACAGACGCGATTGCGACGAAAATGAATGTGCATTCTTACAACGTTCGTGGTGTCGAAAGTACAAATGTTTTGATTGTTCTTATAACAAGTATAATCCTTCGGAATGTACTCGTCAAAATGTAGGAAATATCGATTAACTTTCCATTAAATGAAACATATTTTTAATCCCTCATTCGTTGGTATTTTTTGAGTATTCCCTACGTCAACGGAACAAAATTAAAAATACAACGAAAAAAATTGAACAATAATAAAATATTTCTAGAAATTACATTACGGTTAATTTCCTGTTAAAAAAACCGCAAAAGATAGAAACAAAATTTGACATTCAACGTGTAACTTTGATTTATAGACGCTTGTAATTCTTTTTAATCAATTTCTTGCGGAATTTTCATGATTAATTATAAATTAAAACAGACATTTGAAAAAAAGGAAACAAAAGTAGCATAGACGGGTCTCGAACCAGGGTCACCTGGACGGGAGTCTCGCTCACTTGCCACAACCATGAAACTGCCCAAACTAACAGGCAATATTTAAAAAACCGAGGCTGCATTGGCACCTACAATTTTAGAGTGTGATAGATGCCTAACCACATTATAAGCAGGCGAAGTGGGAGCTCATAACTCGATGCACCTCCCAGAAGGTCCCCTCGTTAGTGACAATGGCAACAAGCGAGAACGTCTCGTGTAACTGCTGCGTGCATCTCCTGTGTTGGCTCGTCTCCTAACACGTCATTCGGGGCGTCTATTCGTGAAATAAACGACAGTCTCACCCACCGACGAGTAGCGTAATGCAGGTTCGAGTAAAAGTGTAAATACTCTGAAATGGTCACAACTTATCATCAAGGACCCAGAATGAATTTACACTCTGCAACGGACTGTGCACTGATATGAATATTCCTGGCACATTGAAACAGCGTGCCTGACCGTGACTCGAACCTAGGACCTTTGCCTTTCACGAGCAAGTGCTCTACCAACTGAGCGAGACGAGCACCAATTATGACTCATCTTCATAGCATTACTTTGGTTGTACTTTTCCTACCTTCTGAACTTCACAGATGTTCTGCGAAACCAACGGACTAACACTACCGGAAACGTAACCCAGTTTGTGGCTAAGCCCTGTCCCCAAAGCATCCTTTCTTCCAGGAGCGCTAGTCCCGTAGGTTTCGCAGGAGGACTTCTGTAAATTAGAGCTGCTGACGTGTCGTGAGTCATGCTCGGGTAGGGCGCGCAAAGGTTCGAGGTTCGAGTCCCGGTCCGGCACACAATTTTAATGTATCGGGAAGTTTCACCGTCAAGGATGGCTTACCGAATGTAGAGAAACTATCAGCAAAATATTTTTAATATTTACCCACCTCGAGTGTAGGGTTTTGCGATTATTGTACACTGATATACGGGAAGAGGTAAGTCTGAGTGAGATACTCCCGATATATTACAGGATACAGAATAGCAGTAAATAAATTTTTACAAAGGGCACTTATTCAGTCTCTAAATAAGTACAGCCGGCTCTACACTCCAATTATAGATATGAGTGGTGTCTGTTTTGACTGACATGTCCAACAGGACAGACATCACTCGCAGTGAAGCAGCTGGTACGTATACGTCTCAGGACTCTGTGCAGACCAGTCCATTACAAAGATGTTATTGTCGTGTAATCACTCCGCCACAGGCCGTGCATTATGAACAGGTGCTCGATCGTGTTGAAAGATGCAATCACGATCCCCGAATTGCTCTTCCACAGTGGGAACGAAGAAGGTGCTTAAAACCTCAATGTAGGCCTGTGCAGTGATAGTGCCACGCAAAACAAAAAGGGGTGCAAGCCCCATCCATGATAAGCACGACCACATCATAACACCAGCGCCTCTGAATTTTACTGTTGGCACTACACACGCTGGCAGATGACGTTCACCGGGCATTCCCCATACCCACACCTTGCCATCGGATCACCACATTGTGTACCGTGATTCGTCACTCCGCATAACGTTCTTCCATTGTTCAGTCGTCCAATGTTTACGCTCCTTACACCAAGCTAGGCGTCGTTTGGCATTTCCCGGCGTGATGTGTGACTTACGAGCAGTCGCTCGACCATGAAATCCAAGTTTCCTCACCTTCCGCCTAACTGACATAGTCTTTGCAGTGGATGCTGATGCAGTCTGGAATACCTCTGTGATGGTCGGGATAGATGTCTGCCTATGACACATTACGGCCCTCTTCAACTGTCGGCTGTCTCTGTCAGTCAACAGACGAGGTCGGCCTATACTCTTTGACGCTGTACGTCCCTTCACGTTTCCGTTTACTAGCACATCGGAAACAGTGGACCCAGGGATGTTCAGGAGTGTGGAAATCTCGCGTACAGACGTAAGACACAAGTGACACCCTGACACTCAATCATCTGATCACGTTCAAAGTCCGTGAATTCCGCGGAGCGCCCCATTCTGCACTCTCACGGTGTATGATGACTACTGAGGTCGCTAATATGAAGTACCTGGCAGTAGATGGCAGCACAATGCACCTAATATGAAAAACGTATTTTTTTTGGGGGGGGGGGGCGACCTGATACTTTTGATCACATTGTGTGGAACTCTTATGCTGTCCTGGACTGCGAATATATGTAAGAGAAACAGGTAAAGTTAGGAATGCTCAAGGGAAATGGGATAGGATCCCTCATGTACTTAAACGAGCTGTTGGTTAGCGTGGGAAGCAATCAGAGACTATCTTGATGACGCTGTTGTGACGGGAAAGTGTCCTCGTTGAGTGTAGAGGGATTGTGAATGAATTGTGCAGAGTATCGTATCAGTTTGGCGTGAAGATGGATAATGTGAGTTATGCGGTTGGGTAATTAAACGTTTGCTGCTTGTTTCCGTCACATTGATTGAATATGTAGGCTTAACATTCCTAAAAAATATGAAAATAAACGAACACATACGGTTTTATTGGGAGACTTGTGACAAAGTGTAGCATACCTATAAACAAGACCATTTTTGAGTACTGTTGGTAGACTTCTTTAAAGTCAGTACCGCCATTTGACTTTTTTATTTGCAGTTTTACATTTACACGATCATTATTTCGGCTTTAAAGTGACATTATCAAGTGTTTTAATGTTATACAGTGCCTAAGATGGCATACTGTCATATTTAAAATACACTATTAGACACATTGTCTAAGGGTCAAAATTTCTGGTAGAAACCTACTGCTTTGTTTTATCACTGTGTATACCATCTTGACTGAATGACAGTTAGCTAACTTTAAAGAAATATATTATGACTGTGGCTCCACATTATGAAAAAATTATTAAATCTTAGTAGACTGTTTCGAATCCTCGCTGTCTCATATCAAAGGAATAAACTGAAGTAATTTAGAAGCGTGCTGCTAGTCTGTTACTGGTAGGTTCGTTCAGTAAATGGGTCTCATGGGAATGCACCGTGAACGTAGATAGGAATCCTTGGCGATAAGGCGATCTTCTCCCTCTCCTCTGTTACGATAAAACAAGGAAGAATAGGACTTGCACAATAGTTTGCAGGCAGTCATTTTGCTCTCGCTCCCTTTGCGAGTGGAACAGGGAAGGGAATGATAAGAAGCGGTACAAAGTACCCTCTGCCATACATTGTACAGTGGCATGCGTAATATATAGATCCTACGTATGTAGTTAGCAGCCCGTAATGAAGTCATACGTTCTCCCGTAGTTTGACTTTCAGTCCTAACCCAACCGTGTCAGTCCGAAAAGTTCCGAGACAGGACTAATAAAAACCAGAGGGAAGATGGTTTTAACGCTTCATTTTTCTGCATAGTGGATGGTGTTCAAATTGCATATCACATTGGCGTGAATGCCAGGTTGTGAAAGCAGTGCCCCTTCATCGGATTTCTGCACTTCATCGTTTTGCGGAAGGTTTCTATTGCTAACAAGAAGTCTCGTCACTCGAGATTTTTTCCAGAAAAGAATTTTCTCTGTCTCACAATTCAATGGTCGCATCAAGTGTCCTCGCTTCGTGCTTTTGTTCGAGAGTTTAGGTGGTCAAGGTGTGTGCACAACCTTTGCATACACTTTTCTTTTCAGAACGTTATGGATAATGTCTTGACCAGTTGATTTTATAGATGTGTTGCTAATTGCGATTTGTGACACAACGTTGACACACTACAGTCTCACGTCCACTACTTAACCCTTGCTCCTCACTACTATGTAGTCGAATGCGCGTTTGTAACAAGTAATACTTGGGTTACTGTACAGCTTGTTGCTTTAGCAATTGTATGCAAGTAGGTGTGAACGGCTATGACAGAGTCCCTGAACCAAAGGCATTCCTTTCACGAAAGTTGCTTTACATCCTGTGTGTAACCACCGCCCATTGTCCAATCCCAACTTACCTCTTATTAGCACATTGCTTTGTTCTCTGGCGCGCAGTGTCAAGGTCTGGCATGCGGCACCAGGTGTTCAAGACTTGTGGTTCCCAGAATACATATTGGATGCTGATTCTTGAGCTGTTGAGGCCGTGCACTCAATTTATATTCAGCGTCGCTCACAGACGTCGCACACGTGGAGGCGCAACAAATCTGTGTTGTGAAACATTGCCGATGTGCAGTGAAAACGATTCCTGCGCATTACTTTGAAGACAAACCGTATGATTAAAACGGTGTTTGTATTTTAAAACGCTGTTTGATGAATGTCACCTGTATTGTATCCATATTAACGAGGGGTGTTTTCTTCAATTCAAGGAATTATCCAGCTTTTTATGTGGTCGTACTTTCAGTGTAATGATCACGTTGTTGTGAAATAAAGACGAATTGAGGAGTACTTGAGTTCATTGTCGTGCTGCTCATTAATTTACTTCTGGATAGAGGATTTCTGTAGGAAGGACACAGTATAGAAGTAGAATTAATTTCAGCGGTGCCCCAGGAAAGTGTGTTGGGGCTCTTGCTGTTGATGTTGCACAAAGTGATTCTTACTAACGTTTAAAAAAACTCCCAAGCGATGTAGATGACGCTAAGAAAGCAATTTAATACAAAACAACGTGGGGTCGGAAAATGCCTCAAAAGCGGATGACAAATGCTGAACATACGTGACGTTACCAGAGGTAACCAAGCAACAGCTGTTGTTAAGTTTTTCCTTTTGTCCCTTTTTTGTTTACAAAACTTACTTGATAAAGGACGCGTAGGTCATTTATGGGTTACGACGCAAATTCGAAGCTTAAACTCATTTACTTGTGACTCAATACGGTAGGTTTTTGTTGTACTGCACTTTGCAATAAACCAACGGAGACTGCGAAACTGCTAAATAAAATAATAAAACTTACCACAGTGTAAACACACGTCACACGCTAAAGTCTCGCACATCGGCCCAGAGCTCCACCGACGTGAAGAGGTGATTTTTTTGAGATGATCCGGTACAGTAGATTGATAGGCTCAACGGCTGGAAGTGCGGCGATGTAACGTGTTTGTCATCTACTTTTCGGTTATTTCCCGACATTTGCAGCCCCATAAGTCTTATATTAAATTACTTGTCTCAGTGTCACCTACGTCGTTTCGGGTGTTTTTAAACATTAATAAGGGTCACCTTGTAAATTGATAACTTGGCGGACGCTGTTTTAATAGTAGTCTCAAACTTTTTGCCTGTGATGCATCTATCTAGAATGGAAGTAATATCTGAAATGTTCACAAATGTAAAATTGTGCACAAAACAAAAAAAAGTAGTATCGTAAGACTAGTTTGAATCAACCACTTTATATACAAATACCTGGCAAAAATTTGTAGGGGTGTGAAGTTGATTAATCACATAGATTCAGTTGTAGGTGAAGCAGGTGGCAGATTTCAGTTGAATGGTAGCTTACTGGGAAAATGCAATCGGTCAACGGAGATTGCCTGCAACGTGTTTGTGTGACCCATGTTAGACCATTGCTCAAGTGTGTGGGATCCATACCAGATAGAACAGCAGATACTGAACATATACGAAGAAGAGCAGAACAAATAGTCACAGTTTTGTTTGACACAGGGGATTCTGAAAAACCTGAACTGTCTCACTTTAAGATCTCTCTCTCTCTCTCTCTCTCTCTCTCTCTCTCTCTCTCTCTCTAACTGATTAGTCGATTCCAACTGCCCGTGACCCCAGTGACTAAAGCATACCAGTTTCTTCTGACCTGCGCGATCTCCCATAGATTTTCCAGGTTGGACTCCACTACTTTCTTGATGCCATTGGTACATCTCATTGCTTGCAGCCCTCTTCTTCCTCAGCATTAATGTCTTTTACAGTGAATCGTGTTGTCTGAAGATGTGCCCAAGTAGATCAGTTTTTTTTTCTCTGGTTTTAATTTCTGTAATACTGGCCTATTTGTTCTCTTCACAGTCCATGGAACAAATAGTTCCCTCCAACACCAGAATTCAAAGGAATCTATACCATTCAGTCTTTCTAATGGTCCAGTACTCACATCTGTACATCATAACTGGAAATATTGTACCCATTACTACATGGACCTTTGTTATAGTTATATCTCTACTCCTTAAAATATTATCAGGGTTCAACATTGCCTTTCTACCAAGTAACGAGTGTCTCTTTGATTCATAGCTCCAGTCAGTAACAGCAAAGATCTGGGAGCCAATATAAATCAACATAGAAACTACCTCCACTGTTTCTCCTCCTAGATGCCACGAAGTCGTAGGTGTAATTTCCTTGAATTCAGCATTAGGCCAGCCTTTGCACTTCTTCTTTCACCTTCAATACCAGGGTCTTTAACTCGTCTTCACTTTCTGCCATCAGGATGGTTTAATCTGCATACCTAAAGTTATTTATATTTATCCCAATCATTTTAACTCTAGTTTCTCCCTCATTTAACACAGCAGTCCTCATTATCCGCTCTGCATACATATTGAATAAATAAGTTGACAATATGCAGTCTTGCCATACTTGTCTCTTATTGTCCCATTTGATTGCTCCATTTGGGGGGAGGGGGGAGGGGGGGGATGATTTGAAGATAGAAGCCAATTATTCTGTGAAAGCCTACTTATGAAGTTTCTAGCTAAATTGAGTAGTCTGGGAATGTATCCTCCTCAGTGTCACTTTGGTGGCGACTGCGAAAATAAGATAAGATTAATTACAATGCACACAGAGGCATTCAAGTGATTCTTCCTGCACATCATATGTGAACGGAGCAATAAGAAACCTCAATATGTGGTAAGACGCGATGTATGGTCCCTAACGGCTTGTCGTCAGTGGGACGCTGCACGAGAACAAACCTCTTACCTCTTTCCATAATAACTATTTAAACAATTTTCTGCATACACCCAGTTGAGGTTCCCTGTTACAGGCACACTGTAATTCTACTATGTGCTGGCAGTTGCGTACCATACCTGCACCATACATTTTACAAAATGTCCGTACCCTGTCTTTGAGAGACATTGAACTTTACACCTCTGAACTGACACAATCATGATGACGTTGATGCAGTAAAGCAACTGGATGCAGTAACCAGTAGTAGTGGCACTGTGCAACTAAGGGTGCAGTCAGCATTGTTTCCAGATTCCCCTCCTCCTCCCCTATTACATCATGCAACATTGCCAGATTTCTCCCCTCACCCATGTGACAGGCCAATGGCCTTGTGTATAAAATGGCAGGAAAAGAAAAAAATAGCAGGCATTTCAAAAAGTATAGGGTTTTCAACATTCCTATGGTGTCACAGTTGAGTGTTCAGGTAGGATAATGGCAAATACAAAAATATGGAGTGATCCACGTGGTTGAAAATCGGAGAGGGTGGACCTGGGATAGGAGTGCAGACTGCCCTGTTCTCAGATTTTGTAGGGTTTCCCTAACCCTATGACTTCAGAATCCAATATGCTGGATCTAGGACTATGGGTGCAGCTGGCGTGGTTGTCAGGTCAATTGTCCTAAGTTTAAAATAGCAGGAAATTCAAAAATCGATTTTCATATGACATTATAGTTCACTCGCCTTAAGTTCAAAAATAGTGCAGCCTGTATATTTAGACAATTTGTCCCCATCCATCTGACATCAAAACTTGACATCCTGTTTGGAGTGACTTGGCCGAAGTCCAGTTGTGCTACGTTCATATTTAATGTTTAAACATCTTCCACTGCTGCTGGTTTTATATAGGATAGGAATGATTGTCTTCATGTAAAAATAAATGCAGGAGAATCTCTTCAGCTCATGTCTCTAAGGGCCACTGCAGTCACCGACCACATGCTAACAGCACCTCGCCTACTGCTCTACTGGTCCTGCTGCTGCACACTGCCTTATGTGCCCCCATGGACAACATGCACAGAATCCTAAGTTCAGAAACCTAGACCCCCCATGTATTCTAAATATAAATTGGTGGGAAATTCAAGTTTAAAATGTTGTAATAAATCAGTTGTCCTACACTCCCCCCACCCCCTCCCCCTCCCTCCGCCACTGCCTGCCCCACAAACCGTGGGCACTGGATCTCAGGTTTAGAATCCCCGAGCCCACTCGTCCTAAGTTAAAAATTGTGGGAACTTCAAAATCCAATATAGAAGTTCCCATTTCACGCACTAATATGTTGTCTGTTATGGTGCTGCAGTCACCCTCACAACCCCTCTGATGTCACAGCTTATGCGACCTGTGTTAAAATATGGTGGGGAAACTTGAAAATACCAGCAGCACAGTTATGCTTTGGCTCATATTAAAAAATTGTGGAAGATGTAAAAATTGTCCTAAATTTAAAATGACCAATAGCCCACTCACAGCTTCTATGGGAAAATTCAAGTAAACTAGTCCTCTCTGTCACTGCTCATCACTTTTGTCACATAGAAAAAAGTGACTGATAGCATATATAAATATATATCAAACAGTTGGAGGGAAGTAAATATTTGATCATGCTGATCTTCCACAACTGATCAATATGAATGTTCAGAAAATCACCTCAACTCTTGTTTTATATGCTTTTTTGATTCAGTTCTATGTGAATATCCTTCGGTGACAAAGTGGCACAAATGTGCCAGTGTCATGACTTCAAATGCTTAATTGCCCAATAAAAAGATGAATGCGATAAATACAGTATTCCACTACATTTGCTGTGCTTGGTTGTTGCATTCCAACATGTGACTTTCAGCATTTTATTGGGTGACTAACCATTTTAAATCATGACACTGACTCTTTCTCGCCACCTTATCCCTGTGTATGAGCTTATTGAGTTACTATGTGCCTGCAGCAACTTGCTCATCTTCCTCGCACTAGTACTTTGTTAATTTTACTGAAGTGAATTACTTCAGTAGATGTGAATGTTTTTTGTTATATTATGTATTGATAGTATAGATCTTTATACTGTTGTTCTATAAATATGAACAACTACTACTGAAAATAAAAATTATATAAAATGGAAAAGGCCTACTATCCATTATAGTATTTATGTTGTTAGTTACATGGCATAATTTAGTACAATTTGAAAATGATAAATTGAAGTGGTCTTAATTAGTAGTAAAGAATTTCATTTTAACTGTAGTTGAATGAACCAGCTTGCAAACTATGTGCAGCTGAGGTACAGTTGGCAATGTATAGTTGTCAATGTGAATTGCAGTATAATAAAATGCCTCTCCAAATGTTCCCTTTGAAATACTATCAATAAATTTGGCACACAGATTAACAAATAGTGTAAGACCCACCCGAATTTGAAATTTTCAGAATTATATTAAGTTTGGTTAGGGAAATTCAGTATTTAATGCATTTGGTTGAGTAGTGCCTACTTTTAAACTTACTATAAACTGAATGAAATGATATATGTTTTACTGCTTCACCTCAAATAGTTTTTGAGATATGACCATTTTAAAAATTCGAAATGGGATAAAAATCACACAATTTTGGAAACAAATAAATAATTCAGAAACAAAGTATCCAAAAACTCTATAATTTTTTATTTATTTTTTTATCTTTTTTTATAGCTGTGCTAAAATGACCAATAATTGCAAAATAATAAATCATCAAGGTTGGTTTTTTTATATTTTTTTAACTGATTTCACATGGGGCTGGGCAGGCCCATAATAAAATCGAGTGTTTCAGACAATAACAGGAACATGGCAGAATGTTCTGAATTAAACAAAACAACTAGGAAATGTCTTAAAGAGGAAATGATAAGTTGCAGAAAAAAATTTGTGAGAAAACAGTTGAAAACAAAACTGATAGGTTGGATAGATACCATATTTCAGTGAAAATTACAGTTATTGATAATATAATGTAAAGGGCTACATAAAAAAATCTACTCACCAAGTGGTGGCAGGGGGACACACACAAAAGGCTTTAAAGTTTATAAGTTTCTGGCAATAGGGTTGAAGGGGAAGGAAGAGGGGTGAAGGAAAGGGACTGAAGAGGTTTAGGAAAAGGGGTGCAGCTCAGAAAAGTCACCCAGAATCCCAGGTAAGGGGAGATTTACTGAATGGGATGAGAAGAAAAGACTGATTGTTGGAGACTATTCCGGATGAGATTTGAAAACCTGCGAGCTTGAATGTGGAAGACAGGGTAACATGCAAGACAGAAACTAGTTCTAAAATGTCATGCACGAGTTAATAAGAGTGTTACTGCAGAATAATTCTACTGCCACCAACATTTACTTTGCTTAAGGACCGCTAAGATACAAGGAAGTAAGGCTCACATGGAGGCATACATAGCAAGTAATTTTTTCCCTTGTTCTGTTTGTGAGTGGAACAGGAAATAACTAATTCATTAAAGATAATTTTATGAATCATGGAATCAATCCCAATTTTCACTATTTTTTTTTTAATTAATGCAGTGTCATATTGTCAACATTACCTGCATTCTGAATGTTGTTGTTATACTATCTTATTCCCAAATATTCTCTTTCTTTTACAGCAAAGAGAGTTTGGAAACAGAAGAAGGAACGCAATGCCGATTAGAGGGAAGCCAACAATGGAAATATATAGACCGCCGAGTAAGTAATAAAAAAACTTTTATTTTCTGATACAATTCTAGCTACTCAAGCATTCACAATTTGATGGCAGTGTGTGGTAGAAGTCTAGGTATAGTGTCTTTGACTACTAATAAAAACTTCTTGGGCCCCAGGTTTGAACCCAGCCACTGCTTAAATTTTGAATAAAACTGATCGGCACTGGCAGTCGAAGACTTCCAGCATAATAAATTACCCTCATTCAGTAAAAGGTGGAAGAGTCAGTGATGATCAATGCCATGAGGATGCAGAAGTCAGTGGAAACAACTACATTAAAGAAACGTAATATGTATTCACACAACATGTGGCCTGTAACTTGGTAAAGTGTCATGAGATGTCTTGATCTCCCCATTGGCAAAAGATTATGGATTAGTTCTTCATTCAGATCTCCACAAAGAGACTGCCAAGGGGGGGGATGACCTTCGGAAAAAATGGAATAGCCAAGTGCCAGGATAACATTTTATGAGTCAGAGTGTGGAATGTCAGAAGTTTGAAAATAGTAGGAAAGCTAGGAAATCAAAAAAGGAAATGCAAAGACTCACTCTAGATGTAGTGGTGTTCAGTGAGTGTGGAGAATTTGAACCTGGTTGTAGGAGAAAGAATTAAAGGAAGGGTTGTGGGAGAAAATGGGTTTGGCAGTAGGTATGGGAGAGCAGAAACACTAATTGAGTACAGCAATAAATATCAGATGGTAATAGAGAATATTCTTTTTTTAAGAATCACAAGAGGAGGCAGTATACTTGGAAAAGATCTGGAGACACAGGAAGGTTCCATCACGGACGGTCAGAGATTCTGAAGTCTGGTATTACATTGTAAGACATACCCAGGAGCAGATATAGACTCGGACCTCAATTTAAAAATGAAAAGAGTAGACTGAAGTTTAAGAGAATTGTGTGAAAGAATCAATATGAAAGGAAGTGTGATACTTGAAGTAGTGAGGAATGATGAGACCTGTTTGTAATTCGCTGGTGATGTGGTATTACAATAAGGAACACCTGAGTAGGCAGGTGAAGTACTTCAATTGATGGACGAAAGAAGGAAGTAAAAAAATGTTCAGGGAAATATAGGAAAACAGCAGAACAAATCCTTTAGGAATGAAATTTGGAAGTAAAGGGCAGCCATGGTGATATGACTGCAAGAAAGATGGGAAGATATAGAAAAAGAAAAGATTGTCAGGTGAACTGACTCAGTGCATAGAAAAGTCAAAACAACCTTCAGTGAAATTAAAGCAAGGATTGTAATTCTAAGAGTGCAATGGGATTTCCTCTGATGAATATGAAAGGGAAAGCGGATAAGTGGAAAGAGTACATTGCAGGTCCATATGGGGGGGGGGGGGGGGCGACTTGTCTGATGACACCATAGAAGAAGAAATTTGAGTCAATGTGGATAATGTAGTGGATTCAGTATTAGCCAGACTTTAAAAGATCTCTGGGAGATTTGAGACCAAGTAATGGATACATAGACGGTGTTCTAACAGAAGTTCAAAAACAGTGGGGGGGGGGGGGGGGCAGAGAACATCAACCAAATGACTATTCAAGGTGGCATGTAGAATCTGAGGCCAGTGACATACCATCGTGCTTTGAAAAATATCATCTACATAATTCTGAAAATGGTGAGGGCAGAAAAATGTGAAGATTATCGCACAATCAGCTTAACAGCTCGTGCATCCAAGCTGCTGACATGAAAGACTGTAAAAGAAAATAGATCATCTGTTAGATGATGATTAGTTTGGCTTTAGGAAAGGCAAAGGCACCAGAGAGGCATTTCTCACTTTGCACCTGATAATGGAAACAAGGCTGAAGAAAATCAAGACACACTCATAGGATTCGTTGACCTAGAAAAAGCATTTTCCACTGTAAAACGGTTTAAGAAGTTCGAAATTCTGAGAAAAATAAGAGTAAGCCACAGGCAGAGTTCGGAAATATGTAATATACAGGGTGTTACAAAAGGTACGGCCAAACTTTCAGGAAACATTCCTCACACACAAAGAAAGAAAATATGTTATGTGGACATGTGTCCAGAAATGCTTACTTTCCATGTTAGAGCTCATTTTATTACTTCTCTTCAAATCACATTAATCATAGAATGGAAACACACAGCAACAGAACGTACCAGCGTGACTTCAAACACTTTGTTACAGTAAATGTTCAAAATGTCCTCCGTTAGCGAGGATACATGCATCCACCCTCCATCGCATGGAATCCCTGATGCGCTGATACAGCCTTGGAGAATGGCGTATTGTATCACAGCCGTCCACAATATGAGCACAAAGAGTCTCTACATTTGGTACCGGGGTTGCGTAGACAAGAGCTTTCAAATGCCCCCTGTTGTGGACTGACAAGACAGCCAGTCCACAGTGACGGGTAACCGAAAGGCACGCGTACACACACGCCGGCTGGCGTGAGGTCTGAAACTGGATAATTAATGAATGCTATAAAGAAAAGTACGGAGCTTCTGTTTACTTAACTTTAATTCATCCTTGTGGTACATCGCTCTTGATAATACAAGTGAGACTCTCTCCAGATATGGTTAATGGCGCCTTGCTAGGTCGTGGCCATGGACTTAGCTGAAGGCTATTCTAACTGTCTCTCGGCAAATGAGAGAAAGGCTTCGTCAGTGTAGTCGCTAGCAAAGTCGTCGTACAACTGGGGGCGAGTGCTAGTCCGCCTCTCTAGACCTGCCATGTGGTGGCGCTAGGTCTGCAATTACTGACAGTGGTGACACGCGGGTCCGACATGTACTAATGGACCGCGGCCGATTTAAAGCTACCAACTAGCAAGTGTGGTGTCTGGCGGTGACACCACACCCCCATAAATGAAAGTCGAGAGGGTTGAGGTCAGGAGAGCATGGAGGCCATGGAATTGGTCAGCCTCTACCAAGCCATCGGTCACCGAATCTGTTGTTGAGAAGCGTACGAACACTTCGACTGAAATGTGCAGTATCTCCATCATGCATGAGCCACATGTTGTGTCATACTTGTAAAGACACATGTTCTAGCAGCACAGGTAGAGTATCCCATATGAAATCATGATAACGTGTTCCATTGAGCGTAGGTGGAAGAACATGGGGCCCAATCAAGACATCACCAACAATGCCTACCCAAACGTTCACAGAAAATCTGTGTTGATGACATGATTGCACAATTGCGTGCGGATTCTCGTCAGCCCACACATGTTGATTGTGAAAATTTACAATTTGATCACGTTGGAATGAAGCCTCATCCGTAAAGAGAACATTTGCACTGAAATGAGAATTGGCACACTGTTGGATGAACCATTCGCAGAAGTGTACCCGTGGAGGCCAGTCAGCTGTTGATAGTGCCTGCACACACTGTACATGGTACGAAAACAACTGGTTCTCCCGTAGCACTCTCCATACAGTGATGTGGTCAACGTTACCTTGCACAGCAGCAAATTCTCTGACGCTGACATTAGGGTTTTCGTCAACTGCACAAAGAATTGCCTCGTCCATTGCAGGTGTCCTCATCGTTCTAGGTCTTCCCCAGTCGCGAGTCATACACTGGAATGTTCCGTGCTCCCTAAGACAATTGCTTCTAACGTCTTCCTGTTGGGACACCTTCATTCTGGAAATCTGTCTCGATACAAACGTACCGCACCACGACTATTGCCCCGTGCTGATCCATACATCAAATGGGCATCTGCCAACTCCGCATTTGTAAACATTGCACTGACTGCAAAACCACATTCATGATGAACACTAGCCTGTTGATGCTACGTACTGATGTGCTTGATGCTAGTACTGTAGAGCAATGAGTCACATGTCAACACAAGCACCGAAGTCAACATTACCTTCCTTCAATTGGGCCAACTGGCAGTGAATCAAGGAAGTACAGTACATAATGACGAAACTAAAATGAGCTCTAATATGGAAATTAAGTGTTTCCGGACACATGTCCACATAACATCTTTTCTTTATTTGTGTGTGAGGAATGTTTCCTGAAAGTTTGGCCGTACCTTTTTGTAACACCCTGTATACAAGAACCAATGGTAAAAAGAAGACTGGAAGACAAAGAAAGAAGTGCTCGGACTAAAAAGTTTCGCAGGAGAGCTTCTGTAAAGTTTGGAAGGTAGGAGACGAGGTACTGGCAGAAGTAAAGCTGTGGGTACCGGACGTGAGTCATGCTTCGGTAGCTCAGTTGGTAGAGCACTTGCCCGCGAAAGGCAAAGGTCCCGAGTTCGAGTCTCGGTCGGGCACACAGTTTTAATCTGCCAGGAAGTTTCATATCAGCGCACACTCCGCTGCAGAGTGAAAATCTCATTCTGGAAACATCCCCCAGGCTGTGGCTAAGCCATGTCTCCGCAATATCCTTTCTTTCAGGAGTGCTAGTTCTGCAAGTTTCGCAGGAGAGCTTCTGTAAAGTTTGGAAGGTAGGAGACGAGGTACTGGCAGAAGTAAAGCTGTGGGTACCGGACGTGAGTCGTGCTTCGGTAGCTCAGTTGGTAGAGCACTTGCCCGCGAAAGGCAAAGGTCCCGAGTTCGAGTCTCGGTCGGGCACACAGTTTTAATCTGCCAGGAAGTTTCAGTGAGACACACTGATTTAGTACCAAAAAGTGAGAGAGAGGGATGTAGTCTTCCACCCCTGCTGTTCAATCTATACATTGATGAAGCAGTGACAGAAATAAAAGAAAGGTTCAAGAGTGGGATTAAAATTCAGAGTGAAAGGATATCAAGGCAAGATTTGCTGATGACATTGCTATCCTCAGTAAAAGCGAAGAAGAATTGCTGTCTTATTGGATGGAGTGAACAGTCTGAGTACAGAGTACAGACTTAGAGTAAACCAAAAAAGACAAAGGTAATGAGATGTAGTAGAAATGAGAATAGCGAGAAACTTAACATCAAAGTTGGTGATCAATAAGTAGATGAAGTTAAGGAATTCCACTGCCTAGGCAGCAAAATAATCCATAATGGAGAAAGAAAGGATGTCATAAAAAGCAAACTAGCATAGGCAAAGATTGCATACCTGGCCACGAGAAGCCTACTGGTATCAAACGTAGATCTTAATTTGAGGAAGAAATTTCTGAGAATGTATATTTGGAGCACAGTTTTGTATGGTAGTGAATCATGGACAGCAGGAAAACTGGAACAAAGAGAATCGAAGCATTTGAGATATGGTGCTACAGATGAATGTTGAAAATTAAATGGGCTGATAAGATAAAGAATGAGGTGGTTCTCTGCAAAATCCATGGACAGAGGAACACATGGAAATACACTGACAAGAAGGGACAGTGGTGGGACATGCCCTGCAATAATAGGAGTGCATCCAACAAATGACTGATGTAGGATGCATTTGCTACTCCGTAATGAAGAGATTAGTGCAGGAGAGGAGTTTATGGTGGGTTGCGTCAGACTGGTCAGAAGACTGATGAGCCAAAAAAAGTGAGGAATATGTGTTTAACACATTGACCTCCTGGCCATTAATTTCAGTTGTCAGAATTAAAGCTGTTTTTTATCCTTCCACTACCCTTCCATTGTACTCAAAAGAGTTTTGCTGCACAGGAAAAACTCCCTCACAGAATAAGAGTGTGTGTGACTACTATACCAGCTTCTTTTTGGGACCTTCCCCCCCTCCCTCTCACCCCTTACATTGCTAGCTCTAAGAATATGTGTCTAAGACACAAAATGTGAATGGTGTGATGTTATTAAGTTTCCTCATGGTGAGAGTCACAACTCAGCTGAAACTTATTGATGAGTTGAAAGTTCATGAATGACAGTAAGTCGCAGTAATGATGCAGAATACTTGCAGCAACATATGCTGACTTTCAAGTCATAATAGGCTGTTAGAGAAGAAAGTGTTGAATGGGATTTATAATTAGTGTCTTGCCTAAAACAGACACAATTTACCCCCAACATTTGAATATGTGTTGTAGGCTAAGGTTTGATTAGCGCAAATATTATTGATGTCTGAAAAACATTCATATTACTCTGAGCTTTGGGTTTATGTGCTATTTTTTCCCTTCTTTTTTAATTTTTGTGCATTTTAAATGGAGTAGTATCTCCTTTTTTACAAAAAGACCATAAAGGAATTTATAGTTAGTTTAGTAAAGAAAACATCCTGGCTCGCACCAACATTAGGGGTTCCCAGACCATGGTACAAGTACCATTGGTGGTGGTTTGTGGGATTAAAGGGACCAGACTGCTACGGTCATCGGTCTACCATTGGTGGTACACAAGGACACTTCAGGTGGTATGCAGACAAATAAATAAAACATGTACTGGTAGGCTATACATCAAATTGTTCTCTTACGTCATTTCATTTTTAAAGTAAAATGATAATGAGAAAACTGATTGATAAAAGCAGCTTCTGAATGATAAAGAAAATGGGTTTACCACAGAATGTTCGTTTTGGACTGTGCGCAGGACACAGGAAGGACAGACTGTAAGCACCCCATTCCGCCATTCATTAGTAGTCCCTGGGTAGGCAGGGAATGTTTCGTCTTGATTTGACATTGGCGATATTTTGGTTGGGTCTTGTCATTGTTTATTTGGAAGTTTGCATGCTGTTTTGCAACTGCTGTCAGCTAATGTGTCGTACCAATGCGTGGCACTGCAGTAGTAATCATGCAGTCAACTGTTTATTACTCTTACTGTTACTTTGTTGGGTGATACCTTAAATGGCAGTGTGTTGTGAAGAAAGTTTGCATTTGAAACGGAGAGTGTGCATATTACAATGAGCTGATTCTTCATTGCTATAATTATGATGTGGGATTTATCTTTATTGTGTGACTTAATGCCTAACCACAGTCATGATGAAGCGACTTACAGTTTGGCATTACATTAAAGGCTGGTACAGAAACCAGTGATGAACCAATTCTCCAATGCATTGTATGCTTAGAAACGCTGTCAAATCAAAGCAAGGGGCCTTTTTTATTCAAACGTCATCAAAGTTCTAAGAACTCTGAAGTAGATGGTAAACATTTGCCATTTTCAGTTGAGATATGCATTTTGTAAGAAAGAATCCTAATGTGTAGCAAATTTTACTAAAACTGATACTAGAAGAACTTGATAAAAGTTAGTTTTAGAATTGCAAAGGAATCAAAACCTCACGCAGTTGGTGAGTCTCTTACCTCCCACAGCTAGACACATTGTCCAAGTGGTTTTAGCATAAAAAATGCCCAAAGACATGCAAAAATTCCATTATCCTATTATGTGGTTCAGTGGCTAATGAAGACCAGTCTTCAGATGTTGAAGAAATGTTATAACTGCAAAAGTATGCTTAGTTTGTTCTTCAACAGACTCGAGTACAGTTGTTACAAACATGGCACAGTTACTTGCTTTTGTACATGATGACTATCACGATGATCTAAGAGTTTTTATTTTGTAATCTGGTTGAGTCAAATGCTACAGCAGAAAAGATTTTTAGTATTATTGACTTCTATTTGTTAAAAGTACATATTCCTTGACAAAAACATGTTGGAATGTAACAATACCAGAGAAGGAATGTTGCTACTCGCCATGTAGCGGAGATGCTGAGTCGTGATAGGCACAGCAAAAAGATTCACACAATTATAGCTTTCGGCCATTAAGGCCTATGTCAGCAGTCTCCGAGACTGCAGACGTGTGTTTGTGTGTGTGTGTGTGTGTGTGTGTGTGTGTGTGGTGCCTATCGCAACTCATCATCTCTGCTATGTGTTGAGTAGCAACTTTCCTTCTCTGGTATTGTTACATGTTGTTATTTGTGTAGATGGGGCAAGACAATGTATTGTCACCTGACAGATCTGGTAGCAAAAGTGAAGAAAATTGCACCTAATTGTTGAAGCACACACTATTTAATACACCAAAAAGCACTGCCTGAAACTCCTGTTGTTGTGGCAGACACTGTGAAGGTTATAAACTTCATCAAGACAAGGGCTCTAAACTCACGGCTATTTACAATATTGTGTGAATATATGATGGGGAAATTTAAAAATTTGCTTCTTCATACTGAAGTAAGATGGCTCTCTCATGATGTGAAGAATTTTTTCGTTGATCAGTGGTTATTGTTTAGCTGATATATTTGGCAGGGTTTACATTTTGAATGTGGGACCACAAGGACAAGGCACAACTACTTAGGCAGGTAACAAAGTAGCAGCTTTCAAAGAAAGTAGACTTGCTTTATTTCAGAAGTACAGAACAATAACTTTTTTACATTCCATAAATTTTTGAAAGACAATGAACAAGCTCACATGGAAGATTTTTACATATTTATTATATTTTTATAACAATATTATATTTAGAGATCCTACAAAAAAGTTTTAAAAAGTACTTTTACAAAGATTACACAAATTGTGACTGGATACAAAATCTATTTTCAGGAAAATTGTCAAAAGAAGTACTCATGAAAAAAATGGCTAGCAACATATCAATGGTAGATGCTTTCAAAAAAAACTCTTCTCTCTTTTTGGATGTGTACAAAAACGGAATACCCTTCTCATCAGTTTTTGGAACCATTTGCTATGAATTACATGCATGAAAATTGGTTTTCAGAATTGTTGTATATTAAAAATAAATATGGAAACAGACTTAGTGTGAAAGACTTGAGAATTAAGTTGAACTCTATTGAGACAGACTTTGAAGCTCAGATTCAAGATAAACAATAATGTGCTTCCAGCTGAAATACATATATATTTTTTCATCAGAATCCAAATTAAAAAACTGTCGAATAACTAATTTTGAAGTATGATTTACCATCAAAGTTTGGTTTGATCCAACTATTTTTTAACTTCTAATTTGTTGTACACAATGTTCAGTTTATTACTCTCTTGTGCAGCTGATTGATATTGTTTGTGATGTAAAATGTGAATTAATTTTAAATGTTATTCCTCTCTTGTTCATTGTGTATTTGTTTCAGAACTGGCTTAATTGAGTTTCATGTTATTTGCTACATATAAGTACCACTTGTGAACAGGAATGGAACGAATCTGTAAATCAGTGCTTCCATGAAACATTATTATTTGTGTGTGTTTTCAGCACTGAGCACAAAGGAAAAAATTATACCCTCTCTACTGTTCCCCACCCTTGTGTCATTCATTGGTCAACCTTCTGCACAAACACCTCCCCCCCTCCCCCTCCCCCTCTTAGCCTCTATAGTGCCACTCCCTCCTCAACTGCACTGTGCCTTCGTGCACTTGGGTTTATTAAAAAGTCAAAAAGTTATAATGGTACACTTAAATTTCTAAAAATGTTTAGATGGTACACAGTGACAAAAAGTCTGGAAACCACTGACCTAGATCACTTGGGAACAATGGAAATTGTTGCCATTTCAGTTGGAAACTGATAGGAAACCAGTTGTCCTAGCATTTAAGTAACACAATTTTTTTAGTGTGTGGAACATTACTTGTATTTACCAAAGTTGCAGTTAGATTACATTGTGGAATAAGACGGTTGTTGATGATGCCACAGTGGTCAGCTGTGTTTCTGGACTTTCCTGCCATCAGTGATTTTTTTCTCTCACCTCTCTTGCTTTTGTTTTCCTTGTAAGAAAAAAATTGTTGATTTGCTATATTATGAGGGTAATCCCAAAAGTAAGGTCTCCTATTTTTTTATAAGTGCAGAACTCTGTTTGTGTGGCAGTTGGTCACACTGTTACGAAGAGTGCTTCACGCACTGTGTGTAAACATGCTCACATCGCGCTGAGGCGCTCAGTCTTGGCTTGGCAGCCATTGAGAATGGAGCTCCTGGTGGATGTTATCACCAAGTGTGAATTATGCGAAGTTATTCAGTTTTTGAACACAAAGGGCACTGCGCTGATTGAAATCCATCGCCAATTGGTGGAAGTGTATGGTGAGTCGTGCGTGGCTGTCAAAAATGTTCATAAGTGGTGTAGAGAGTTTTCAGCTGGTTGGACCAAAATTCACGACCAACAAAGGAGTGGGAGGCCATCAATTTCTGAGGAGACAGTATTGAAGGTTGAGCAAAGTATGTGTGAAGATTGGCGAATCACCCTGGATGATCTCTGCACGTTGGTTCATGAGGTTTCCCGAAGCACCACTCACAGAATTTTAACGGAAACATTGAACTACCAGAAGGTGTGCACAAGATCGGTGCCACGCGTGCTGACTGAGGACCACATGCGGCAACGAGTTGATACTTTCCACGCATTTCTTCACCGCCTTGCAGCCAAACAGGACAACTTTCTGGACTCAGTAGGCATGGGTGACAAAACCTGGGCATACCATTTTACACCTGAGACCAAGCAACAATCATGCCAGTGGCGGCATCCTTCTTCACCAAAACTGCGGAAATTCAAATAAACACAGTCTGCTGGTAAAGTCATAATAACCGCTTTTTGGGCCAGAAAGGGATATTATTGGTCCAATTTATGCCCACTGGGACCACAATTAACGCTGATGGGTACTGAGAGAGACTGAAAAAACTCACACGGCAATTTAGAACCGGAGAAGAGGAGTGTTGAGCAAGGGTGTACACATTCTCCATGACAACGCTCGCTTACACATCGCTTGGCAAACCATTGCTCTCCTGCCACAGTTTCAGTGGAACATAATCACGCACCCACCCACCCTATAGTCCTGACTTGGCACCCAGTAACTATTACCTGTTCCCTAGGTTAAAAGAACATTTGGCTGGAAAGCAATTCAGCTCTGATGACGAGGTGAAAGGAGAGGCTCATAACTTTCTCAACAACATGGCGGCGAGCTGGTATGACATGGGCATACAAAAACTGCCACAGCGTCTACAAAAATACATCGACAGAAACGGTGATTATGTCGAAAAATAGCTGTAAACTGATGTAAACCATTGTAGAAATAAACAGGTCTACTTATAAATAAATAGAAGACCTTATTTTTGGGATTACTCTCACAGGACACACATGAAGGAAGATTAACCTCACTGATGATTCACTGGAAGTGAAAAGTGGTCAAGGAAGTGTGATTTGTTGAAATTATGGTTTTGTCACCCTCTAAGCCCTGATGATTTCATGAGTTAATAAAATTTCTTGTGCTCTCCGATTTTAGTGATTCGAATCTACAAGGCAAGGCAAAATAAAAGTGTTTGAGTAGTAGGCTACTGCCTTTGTCTCCCTTTGGATGGTTTTCGGAATAGCTTGGAAGAGTTCTGTATTGAACTCCTATATTAATTCTTCTTAATACAATCTCATTATGTCCATTCACAATAACTTTCACAGTCTTCAGGACATGTTGTATGACCGAGTAATCTTTTCATCATCCTAGTTCAGATAAGATTCAAAAGACAATTCATTTTCTCTGTGGCTGCAAACACCTCCAAGCCTTGATGTCAAGGAACAAGCAGCCAGACAACAGGTAGAGACGCTAACTCACCATCCTGCCTTGTAGATGTGATGTGCCCATTTCTGATGTGATATAATGCGATATATTCTTTTATCAAAATTGATGTTCCGCTTCTCAAAAGTTAGCTTCATACAGTAGTAACTCAATGAAGTTCGACACACGTAGGTACAAGGAAGGTAATTTTGAAGAAAGCTTGGCTAACTGAAGAAATTCTTCAGCAGACCAACAAAAAAAGGAAGTACAAAAATGTTCTGAGTAATCAGGAATACAGAAATATAAGTCACTAAAGATTGAAATAAACAGGAAGTGCAAGGGGGCCTTTTGTGAAATTAAAATCAAATGCATAAACATGAAGAGTGCAATGGGAATTCTATTTTTAAACACAGAGGAAAGGGGGAATAAGTGGAAAGAATACATTGCAGGTCCGTACATGGGGTATGACTCTGGTGATGACATTATTGAGGAAGAAATGGGAATCATTACAGCAGACATATGGGGGGTCCATGATTAGAATGAGAGTTTAATAGAGCTTTGGAAGACTTGTGATTAAATAAGGCAAAATGGATTGATAATATTCCTTCAGAATTTCAGAAAACATTGGGGAAATAGCAACCAAGTGATTATTGTAGAATGAGCCTGGAGGCATACCATCAGACTTCTGGAAAAGTATCATCCACACAATTTTGAAGACACCAAAAGCAGATGTAAATCAAACAATAGAAAATCCAGGATGGAATGTAACAATATTATGAGAAGGAAAGCTATTTAATGGCCGAAAGCTATAATTTGAGTGTCTTTTTGTTGTGCCTATCTGCAGCCAAGCATCTCTGCTATATGGTCAATAGCAGATATGTGTGAGACCTTCCAATATACAAAATAATGGAAAACAGAAGTGAGGATCTGTTGGTTGAAGTTCTTTTTTGCTTTAGAAAAGATAAGGCCACTATAGAGGCAGTTCTGAAGTGTCTGATAATGGGAGCAAGACTCAAGAAAAAAAATTGAGATATGTTCGTAGGATTTATTGACCTAGTGTAAGCATTAAACAATGTAAAACTCTGCAGGTTGTTCAAAATTCTGTGAAAAATATAAGTAAGCTATAGGGAGAGACAAGTAATGCACAATATGTATAAGAACCAGGAGAGAATGATAAGAATGGAATGAAGCGATTGGATTCAAAAGAGTGTAAAATAGGGATGTCATCTTCCACCCCAGTTGGGCAGTCTGTACATTGAAGAAGCAGTGATAAAAATACAATAAAGATTCAAAAATGGGATTAAAATTAAGGATGAAAGGATATCAGTGCTAAGATTCACTGATGTCATTGCTATCATCAGTGAAATTTAAGAATAATTACAGCATATGTTGGATGAAGTGAACATTACAATGAAGATGAAGAAGATAAAGGTAATAGTGAGTAGCAGTAATGAGATCAGCGATAAGCATAATATCGAAATTGGAAGTAGATCAAGTTGAGAAATTCTGTTGCCTCGGAAGCAGAATAACACACAACGAATAAAAAGTAAATTAGCACAGGCAGAGGGGTCAGTCCTGGCCAAGCGAAGTGTAGTATCAAACATCGGCCTTTATCTGAGGAAGAAATTATGACAAAAAGAGTTAATTTCGTCACTGTATTTTTTCCATAATCACAGTTATTAAAGCAGAAAAAGTCTTAGTCATGGAAGGCAGGATAAACCAACAGAACCAATAAAGTCAAAATTTATTGTTGTTGACGAGAGAGATGATCACAAAAACATTTCTAAACATTTTTTTCTGTGTTTGTTGTATAATTTTTTGCTGTTTCTGTAACATTTATTTCTTTTGTGTTTGTTTTTATGAATATTCTACTTTGTAATTCCTTTGAGAGATGCAAGTAATTTATAAGCAGAAGAAATGAGTTATACATATCTCTCTTCTCTTCACATGCTATATTATCAGAACCTCAATTTTTGTTTTCAGTTGTAAAGAACTAGAGAAATGGGAGAAAATGTTCATACATCCAAGCACTAGTTTTTGTTAATTAGCCAAAAATGAAAATATTGCCAACTTCATGTGATGACACGTGATTTTCTGGATTTGTTACAGATGTCCGAACTGATGTGATGCAGAACGGTACCATGCCACTCAATCCGCGACTCAATGTCCATGCAAAAGAATTTACCATGAAGCATGGAGAACTGACCACTTCCAAGTAAGTGAAATGTAAAAAGAAAAGAAAGGAACCTGCTAGTACTGTCACCCTTTAAATATTTCTGTTACCTCTGATGTCTTATTTTTATCCAAACTGTGACAGCAATATTATCTGTGAAGGATGTAGTAGATGCAGTATGCCCCCCCCCCTCCTCTCTCTCTCTCTCTCTCTCTCTCTCTCTCTCTCTCTCTCTCTCTCTCTCTCCCCCTCTCCCTCTCTCCTCTCTCTGCCCCCCCCCCCCCCTGTCCTTCTATCCCTCCCTCTTTTCTTTCTGAAAGGAATGGAATGGTTTTGAAATAAGAGAACATTTGTTTTTCACTTTCACTGATTGTATTCTTACAATTCATTGCCATGTGTTCTGTCCGTTTTTCTAATTTTATGTATGAATTTTAATATTCATGTTCAGTTTGTATTTCTTATGATAAAGAAGAATGAAAGATAGATTGATATATCAGATTTTTTTTCTCCATGCTTCCTTTTATCCAACCACATGCTCCAAATCTAATGAGGTGGCACTGTTGTAAGCACACTGGGCTTGCATTGGTGAGGACGATGATTTAAATCCACATCAAGCGATCCAGATTCAACTTTTCCATGATTTCCCTCAATCTCTCCAAGCAGATGTCAGGATGGTTCCATTGAAAGAGCTTGGCCGATTCCCTTTACCATTCTTGAAACATTCAAAGCGTATGCTCAGTCTCTAATGACCTCTATGTTAATGTTAAACACTGACTGACCGACCAACCGACCTACCTACCTTCCGTCTCTAATGACCTCTTCTGTGACAGAAGGTTAAACTCTTATCTTCCTTCCTTATTGCAGCCCATTGAATATAATGAATAACAATTAAGAATAATGTTTTAGTTTCACCTAGATGACGAGAAATGCATTTTATAGTGCAGAGTGTATACGCCATGGGAAATCTGGAAGAAACACAGGAATTTTTTCAGCTGGGAAGAAACCCAGAATTTTTTTAGAATTCCAAGTATTTGTCATTGTTTTAGTTCTCAGTTATATTTTTTTTAATTTTGGCTCGAAAAAAGTGATACAAAGACTTTTACTTTAGCCCACTACTGCAGGATAAGCCTGTGCCTACAGAAAAATGTGTCAGAGGTTTTAGGATGAATACTATGCTGTACTTTGTAACAACAGACTGCTTTCAGTGAGTATGATGCCACAACTGTTTACATTTCTAACAGGTTGCGGAAAAATATTGGGAATGATGGTTTGAGAAACATTAGTTTCAAAGTAAATTTGCTTTTACACCAGATGAATTGTGTTACATGGAAGAATGTGTGGTGAATTTCTTAAATCAAGGAGCGTTTGATTCTCATTCAAAACTTAACACTTTGTGGACCAGCCACTTGGACAAATTTTGGGCCCAGAAGAACGGTTATTTATGCCATTATTTAAAATTTTACCTGAACGTTTGTGTTTGGGTCACTCATGCTCAAAAAATCTTAAAGGTTAGTTTTTCGTATTAATTTTAGTTCTTTCATAGATCTCAAGTTATGCAATAACGATGCATAAAGTTTAATTATACATCAAAAAACTGCCTTGGAAGCTACTGTGCTGTATTTGTTACACTTGTGATATGAAAATATGTGGTGTACATGTTGCTGCACATCAAATATTGCCCCAAAATGCATTGTGTTTTGCTGGGTTTCATTTCCTAAAGTGCTGGGAAGTTCTATATCGATGGCTGAAACCTTTACCAGTGAATGGACTCATACGTTTTATAGCTCCAATGGGAAAGCACATTGTCACTTAACACAGAAAAAATGTATTTTCACCCAGGTACAGTGTATTTTCACTCAGGAGAAAGTGTATTTTTAACTGCAAAATGTCCCTCCCCCACACCCTCCCCCATACATATACACCGTGGTAGTGTTATTGTTTTGTTCAGTTTTTAGTTTCGTAATTTGTGATCAAGTTTTTCGGTTTCACCTTCCCTATAACAAACCATTAATGGTACAGGTCATGGGATTACAAAGTCTTAAAAATGTTGCAAACAAGTTTTGTTTATTGTGAGACCTCTTTGCATTTTCCCTATGAGGGGAGGAGGATTAGTGTTTAATGTGCTGTCAGCAACAAGCTCTTTAGAGATGGTGCACATGCTCAGATTGGGAAAGGATAGGGAAGGAAATTGGCCATGTCCTTTTCAAAGAAACCATCCTGTAATTTGTTTTGGTGATTTTAGGTAAACAATAGGAAACCTATGTCTGGATGGGGATTAGACTTGCTGTCCTCCCACACCACCATGTTGCTTGATTTTGTGCCTAGCATAAATCTTTTACTCTTTATAATAAAACAGTATCTAACAATATGGCAGGGCTGTGCAAATATATGGGAATGCTGTGAGAAATGCGTGTTTGCACATAAAAACCAATGCTAACTAAACCTCCAGGTTGTGATTGTTTGAGCACGAATGGCAGCTGTGCAATTTCCTCAACATGTTGCAAGTGTCAGTGGTGACCAGCACAGTTTTCTGTGTAATTTTGAATGCAGTATGTCAGAGCTAAGTGAATTTGAACATTTGCAAATTGTTGGTGCTGGTAATATGAGTTCTATCATAACCAAGGTAGCCAAATTGTTTGGTGTGTCGACAGACACCGTATATCGCATGCAGGAAAAGTGGAAAAACATCTGCTAAGTCACAAAATGTACAAAAGTGTGTGTTGAGTGGTTGTGATGGATAGTAATTGAAGAGGATTGTGGTGAAAAATAAGACAATGAAGGCTACAGTAGTCACTGCAGAAATGAATGTCACTCTTATGAACCATGTCAGTACTGGAAAAACAGGAAGGGAGCTCCATAAGTTGGGAATTTCAGGGTGAGCTGGAATTCCAAAACCACCTGTAAGTAATGGAAATGCCTGTAACATGAAAAGCAATAAAACCTGGACTATAGAGCGATGAAGGGTGTCATTGGGTTGGATGAGTATTGTTGCACACAGTTTCTGACTTCTGGGGTTGGGGAGGGGGGACACAAAGTGTTGTGTCAGAGATGCTGTGACTGAAGAGATTTCCATGGTATAGATGGTGTTGCCAGGGATGACAGCCAAAGGTGCATGAAGATCTCGATCCGCCTGGATCGATGCTTTCAGATGAAAGTTATTAGGACGAGGGCGCCCTGCTACCCGTGGATATTGGTACGACTGGTGGACAGGACCGGTGCTGTGGGTGGTTACCACCTGGACGTTCAAGTGTATGATGGGGAGCACTGTGCATGCAGTGATGACGGCTTAATGCAGAGGAGATACTAGCGATGGAGATGAGACTTCTTCCGCACTCCATGCAGTGAGAAGTGCGAGCACTGGCCACAGAAAACAAACCCACTGTTGATGCTGAAAAAACGTGCAACTGTACAACTAAGTCTACATCACCCCCAGAATAGCCAGGGTCAACCAAGAGCAAGGTGCCAGGACCGTGGCCTGAGTAGAGGCCCTGGACCCATCCTGGGATGCAGCTAGTTTCGGTGGCATGCAATGAGCATCTTTGGTTCAAGTGGTAAAGACACAGCACTCACAGGACATGGATGGTTCTAACCATGAAGCCATGGCTACTGGCGTGATGTGGATGACACTTGGAATCCAGTGATGTTGCTGCCCGAACCCCTGGCCCAATTGGTGTGTGAACGGCAACAAAACTGACTGCTGGGGATGCCTGCCTGGCCCCAAGAGGTTGAGTAGCGTCCACGACTGACAATCGTGCAGGAGCAGCTGTGAAACTTGGCCCCAGTTTGCTATGTTATGTGAAAACCACTCTGCCAGGAAATATTCTACTTGCTTGTGCATCTACGTCTTAAACATTCTGACAAAACGTTCCACCTTGCTGTTCAACTGTGGATGAAAGGGAGACGCCATGATGTGGTAAATTCCATTGTGTGTATAAAAGTCCTCAAAAGATTGTGACACAAATGTAGAACCGTTGTCTGAAGCCAGGGTGCAAGGCAAGCTTTCTGTGAAATGTATCTTTGACAGGTCCTTAACAGTCCAATCGGCCATTGCAGATGGACAATGAATGACATGAGGAAAACAAGAAAAAGCATCAGCTGCCAGTAACCAGAAAATGTTTAAAAAGGCAGTGTCAGGACCAGCCATGGCAAAAAGTCAATCTGCAGCAGCACATACTGACCAAGATAAGGTATTCTAGTCCCAGTCAATGCCAGGGAAAAACATGTAGTAGCATGCAAACAGTTTTGTGTGAAAAATCCTTCAGTGATCCTGATGTAATAAATGGTGGACCTCCTGCCACAGAGCCACTGGGACGATGGTGCAGGGTGAGTAAACCCTTCTATCAACAGGAGAATAACACCATTCAAGAGGGAGAAGCAATGGTGCAACATACAAAAATTCTGAAGTGAATTCGATGCCCAGTCCATCCAATGGTTGGCTTGCCTATGCTGTATCATTCGTATGACCTGCCAGAGCACTAGACCCATTGCTGCGGCAGGGGTGATACGGAAACTGGTGGTGGGGAAGCCATCTACCATGTGCCTCGCCTCTGTATCCAGTTGAAAAGAAGACAGTTCCTCCTGGTTAAGCAAGGGATCAGAGCCCACTGGGAGCCAGGACAGAGCGACCATATTTGCATGTAGTGATATGGGACATAAATGGATACCGTAATTGCACTGCAACAAGAACAGAGTTCAACACTGAAGACAGGCCCCACATGGAAACCAGGGGCTTATGGTGTGTAATCAAATGAAATTTTGCACCACACAAGAGCACATGGAATTTTTTAAGGCTTAGAGAATATCAAGAGCTTGTTTTTCCACCTGAGAATAATGGCACTGAGTCAAGTTGAGTGTTTTTGGTGTTAAGGCGGTAGGTTGTTCAGAGCCATCTGAATGATGATGGGCCATGACTGCCTCCAATCCATACTGGGATGTGTCTATTACCAGTTCCAGATGATTGCCAGGTTGAAGTGTTGCAAGACATGGCATGGAGTCAAAATTGTCCTTAAGCATACACACAGGCTGCAGGCCAACAAAAGAAACACTTTTCTGAAGCAACATATAAAAGGGTTGAGCAGTAGTTGCCTCTGTGGGAATAAACTTGTGGTAATACACCTCTTTCCCAAGGAATGCCCTAAGTTGTTGTAGGTTCGAAAGATGGGACAAAGCCGTAATAGTGATGACGTGTGGTTCCTGTGGACTACAAGCCCTACCAGGAAATTTTATGACCAAAATATAAATGGAAGGCTAAAAAAAGTCAGCCTTAAAAAATTGAGATGAAATTTGAAGCCTGTAGAACAGTGGGTAAAGAACAGATGTAAGTGATCCCCTGTGGTAGCACCTGTCATGATGATGCCATCCAGATAGTTAATGCAATGAGGGGCAGTCTTCATTACCTGTTTGAAAAAAATGTTGAAGGACGGCAGGCACATTAGCGACCCCAATCATTAGTCATTGATAATGATAGAGGCCAGGTGTATTAACCACAAGCAACTGTTTTGATGATTCATCCAATGGAATCTGAAGGTAGAGTCAACCAAGATGATTTTCAAAAAGAATTGGCCCACAGCTTACTTCATGAGCAACTCCTCCAGAGGGAGTGCATGTGTTTGTGAGTGCTTGTGCGTTGATAGTGAGCCACAGAGCCAAAGCTGACTGGACTGCTTCTTTTTTATCACTAAAGGCATAGCCCATTCACTTGAGGACTTCAGTCTGTCACTCCTAGTGATGTTAAGCCAAAATAAATCTTGAGTACTTGTATCATTAACCACCAAGTACATAATGGAACAGACAGCTGGCTTGTAAACTGTATCAGGCATAAATCGACTGAGAATAGTAGTCTGCTGTTTGTTATGGCTTACCATTCGACACATAGTGTGTGCCAGTGGTGGAGACTGAAGCCCGGCATACATCTTGTGAGTTGAGAAGAGCGCAGTGCCCATATGTCGAATTGTAGGATTAATGGCTTATCCATCACATGCATTTCAGCAGAAGGTTTGTTTTAGCCTGCAGACACTGGCGAATACATTTCTGGCAAGACGCCCACTGCTTGGGACAGAGTGCATGCTCGTGTTGTATGAAACGAGGGACATGAAGGAAGTACAACAGCCTATTCTTCCCACAGTGTGCTAGGCTCCATGTCCTGGTGCTGCTTGCTGTTGACAATGGCAATTGTGACATCACTCTAGCCTCTAATTGGTGGCCTACAGCACGGAAGAGCCCGAACACCTGTGCAGTATTCAAAACCTCTCCCAACATAGGTCCCCCAGGGGATCCACAACTCTTTTGTGGATACCTGCGTGGCGAGCACGGGGCCCCGAGCTATTGCAGCCTTCTTTCTCTCCAGGGCTGCATTTCCTTTCCCTTCCCCTCCTTTCCCCTTCTTGCTCCTTTCCCATCCCCCTCTCCTCTCCCTCTCTTGGTGTCCTTGCTTATGTTGGCCCCCGCTATCCTCCTGGTTCTGTTGGTTTTACAATTCGGCTTTGTTGCATAATCATCTCCTCCTTTTGGCATTCCTTGGTCCCCCTCTTGGGTTTGACCTCCATTACAAAATTTCTCCTCCGTAGTGTGAGCCATTTGGGTAAGAGCACCTTACCTAGTGTCTCCGACGTGCGCCCTCCTAGTACATTCCACCTCTTATTTCACGTCGTTGTCTGATGCTAGGATGCATAACCAGCACGGTAGCCAGCACGTGTGGTGGGGTCACTATGTACCCTTTTGCTTGAGCCCCCTGAACACACGGGGATCACACTTCTGATACCTGCACTGTGACCTCCTCATGCATGCCTTGGAGTGGTTGCTCGTCATCCTGGAGCATCGGAACTCCCGACAATGGCCGCCGTGCCAGACAGCCCTTGCTGTGGCTGGGTGGCGACCGTGAGGAGAGCCCCTGATCGGAGTGGGTGGTATCAGGGCGGACGCTATGCACATGAAATGCATATGGGTCCAGAACTCTGGCCGTTCTTCTGTGGCTGTCTCTCTGCGTGGAACTGATTCTTCAAGTGCTGCTTCTCTTGCCCCTTCGGCCTTCCCTTCCATGGCTACCCCCTGGGAAGAGGGTCAGGCCCGTCGGCTAGGGGTGAAACCTTTCCCCCGTTATCTAGTTTGCATCAGGACTGATGGAGATACTTTCACCAATACCAAACCTTTATTCTCTGTGGAACACATTGAAGACAAGTTTGGTGAAGTGGACTCCCTGAGCAAGATGCGTCGGGTTCGTTGCTGATCAAAACTGCTTCAGCTGCCCAATCTGCTGCCCTTTGTGCCTGTACCCATCTTGGCACAATTCCTGTGTCCATTACCCCCCCACCAGTCTCTAAATATGGTACAAGGTGTGATTTTTCACAGGGACCTCATCCTTCAAACTGATGAGGAACTTCGGGACAATCTCGGACGGCGGGATGTTCACTTTGTTCGGCGTGTCCAGAAGGGTCCTAAAGACAATCGCATTGATACTGGTGCCTTTATCCTGGCCTTTGAAGGGGATACCCTCCCTGAGAAAGTTAAGATTATGGTTTATCGATGTGATGTGAAGCCGTACATCCCACCTCCTATGAGGTGTTTTAAGTGCTTGCGTTTTGGCCACATGTCTTCCTGCTGATCCCAGGCCCCTCTCTGTGGTGACTGTGGATGTCCACTCCATGAGAGGAGTCCCTGTGTTCCCCCTCCTGTGTGTGTAAATTGTCATGGTAGTCATTCTCCACATTCACCAGATTGCCCAGTATATAAGGAGGAAAAGAAGATACAGGAGTATAAGTCCCTCGATCGTTTAACCTACACAGAGGCCCGTAAGAAATATACACGTCTTCACCCTGTGTCCATGACATCTAGTTGCGCCTTGGTTACATCTTCACCCCTTCCTCCCCCTTCCTTACCCCCCCCCCCCAGACCCCTCTCCTCCCCCCTCCCCTGTGGCTCCCACACCTTCTCCTCTGGGCGCTGCTCCCCCTCCCCAGGCCGGAGAAGTGTCCCACTCCTTCAGCATCTGCCGGTCAAGGGTGCCTCTCCCGGGATGCCCCTTCCCGGCACCTTCCACGCCAAAGGTCTGCTGCTGCGCGACGACTGTGAGAGCCGTGGTCTGTCGGCCCCCAGTCCGCCCGGTCTCTTTCAGTTCCTGATCTTGCTGCAGCGGGCTCCTTTATGCCACACAGCCCTCCTCGATCTCAGCCTGAAAAGAAGAAGAAACATAAGTCCCGGGACAAAGAGCCTCTGGTTTCACCGGAGGTTCCTTCCCCGACTTCACAACCGGATTCTGACATGTCGTTCATGGATGTCGCCCACTCCTTGTCAGTGACGGGTGGGGACCCGGCAGTATGACTGGCTTTAGCATGCTCAGCCCCCATTTAAATCATCGTTCTGTGGTTCTCCAATGGAATTGTAATGGATACTATCATCACCTTTCGGAATTGAAATCCTTTCTTTCGTCCTACTCTGCAGCTTGTGTGGTTCTCCAGGAATCTCATTTTACTGATGCTCACTCACCGACCCTCCGTGGGTTCCGTGTTTTCTGTCAAAATCGAGTCGGACCCCTGCAGGCTTCTGGTGGCGTTTGTACGTTGGTCCGTACAGACATTGCTAGCACGTGGATTCCTCTTCAAACTACATTGGAAGCGGTTGCTGTTAGGGTCCACTTAGACTCTGCGGTCACAGTTTGCAAACTTTATTTCCCTCCTGACAGGACTCTTACACCTGCTGCCTTAACTGCCCTCCTTCAGCAACTTCCTCCTCCCTTCCTCTTCCTTGGGGATTTTAAGGCTCATCATCCCTTGTGGGGCAGTGCCTTTCCGTCTAGACGAGGTCTTCTTATAGACCATTTTATTGCAGACCACGACTTGTGCCTCCTTAATGATGGCTCCCCTACTCATTTCTGTGCCAGTCATGGTATCTTTTCTGCTATTGATCTTTCTCTTTCTTCTCCCTCTCTCCTCCCTTCATTACACTGGTCGCCACACGACAACCTTTGTGATAGTGACCATTTCCCATTGATTATCTCGCTCCCTTCCCGCTCCCCGGTGGACAGGTTACCTCATTGGTCTTTCCAACGTGCCGATTGGCCTCTATACACTGCACAGGTCGTGTTTTCTCCCTCTTTGTCGGGTTGTATTGATGACGTCCTACGTGACGTGTCTGACGCGATTGTTCGCACTGCTAGCCTTGCTGTCCCATGCTCATCTGGGCCATTTCGTCGCCGGCAAGTCCCACGGTGGAGTACGGCCATTACCATTGCCATCCGTGATCGCCGTCGAGCTTTGCAACACTTCAAGAGGCACCCATCCGTAGCCAGCCTTACTACCTTTAAACGCCTCCGCACTAAAGCCCGTTATTTAATCAAACAGAGCAAGCGGATATGTTGGGAACGATTCGTTTCTTCCCTTGGTTCTACTGTCCCTCTGTCACGGGTATGGGCTACACTTCGCTCTCTCCAAGGTTGCCATCGGCAGTCCACCCTCCCAGGCCTTCACCTCCCAGATGGCCTTTGTACGGACCCATTAGTTCTTGCAGAACATCTTGCGACCCATTTTGCAGTGGCATCAGCATCAGCCTCCTATCCAGCTGCTTTCCTTCACCAGAAACAGCGGGCTGAAGCTTCCACCTTATGTTTCATCCCTTGTGAGTCAGAATCTTACAACCAACATTTTACTGAATGGTAATTTCTTTCTGCTCTATCTTCTTCTCATGATACGGCCCCTGGCCCAGATTCCATTCATAACCAACTGCTTCAACATGTCAGTGCTCCACAACGGCAACATCATCTTCTGGTGTTTAACCGTATCTGGCTCCAGGGTGACTTCACTTCTCAGTGGAGGGATAGCATCGTGGTTCCTGTCCTTAAGCCTGGTAAGAACCCCCTATCTGTTGATAGCTATCGGCCAATTAGTTTGACCAATGTTGTTTGTAAGTTACTTGAATGGATTGTAGCCCGTCGGCTCAATTGGGTCCTCGAATCTCAGGATCTATTGTCCCCTTACCAGTGTGGCTTTCGAGAGGGACGGTCTCCAATCAATCATTTACTTTGCTTGAAATCCACAGCTCAGCAGGCTTTTTCCCAGCGCCGCCATTTGGTTGCAGTGTTTTTTGACCTTTGCAAGGCCTATGACATGGCCTGGCACCATCACATCTTACTTACCCTTCATCAGTGGGGTCTTCGTGGCCCACTCCCGATTTTTATCCACCAGTTCCTGTTCCATCGCTCATTCAGAATTCGAGTTGGTACTGTTTTTAGTTCTCCACGGACCCAGGAGATGGGCATCCCACAGGGTTCTGTCTTGAGTGTCCTCCTTTTCCTCATTGCTATCGATGGACTTGTGGCCTCTGTCAGTCCTTTGGTCACCCCTGCCCTGTATGTGGATGATTTCTGCATTTGGATTAGTTCCTCCTCGATGGCAACTGCAGAACGGCTGCTCCAGGGAGCTATACGGCGTGCCTCTGCGTGGACCCTCTCACACGGGTTTCAATTCTCTCCTTCAAAATCGCGGGTGGTCCACTTCTGTCGCCGTACTATGATCCACCCTGATCCAGAGCTCTATCTCAATGCACAACGATTGCCTGTGGTCCCACAGTTTCGTTTCCTGGGTCTTCTTTTCGACAACAAGCTCACTTGGTTGCCCCATATCAGACTCCTGAAGGTAGGATGTTTCCGTAAACTCAATGTCCTTCGCTTCCTTGCCCACTCCTCTTGGGGTGCGGACCGTTCCCTCCTTCTCCGTCTTTATTGTGCTCTAGTTCTGTCTCGCTTGGACTATGGTTGTCAAGTTTATGGTTCAGCTGCTCCTTCCAAACTGCATGTGCTGGATCCAGTCCACCATCGTGGTATCCGTTTGGCCACCAGTGCCTTCCCTACTAGCCCTGTTCATAGTCTCCTGGTTGAAATTGGGATCTCCCCCCCCCCCCCCCCTTTCTGTTCGGTGGTCCCAACTTCTGGTGTCTTATGCACTCGCTATCCATTCCTCTCCCACTCATCCTTCCTATTCTATCCTGTTCCCAGACTATGGACATCGCCCACCCGACTCCCGCCCATGGGGGGGGGGGGGGGGGGGGGGGGTTACCGGTTGGGCTCCGTCTTCCGTCTCTTCGCCATGATTTTCAGCTTCCTTCTTTGTCCTGTCTTCCTCGCTCTGTCCCCTCCACCCCCCCTTTGTTAGTTCTCAGCCTCGAATTCGGATGGATCTCCGCCAAGGTCCAAAAGATTCCAACCCCCGGTGGTGTTCCGTTCCTTTTTCCGCCAAATTTTATGGGAGTTTCGGGATGCTGTTGTTTTTTACACTGATGGCTCTAAATCTGCTGATCATGTGGGGTATGCCTTCACGTCCTCTGTTGGAATGGAAAATCATCTGCTGCCACCAACATGTGGGGTGTTTACTGCGGAATTGATGGCAATTTCCCAGGCCCTTACCTTTATTAAACAGTCCCAACACAACCGCGTTTTGTTATGTACGGACTCGATGAGTGGCCTTCTTGCTATTGACCAGTGTTTTTCGCACCATCCCTTGGTCTCTGCCATCCATGACCATCTCGCTGATATTCACCATGCTGCTTGTTCCATTGACTTCCTTTGGGTCCCTGGCCATGTGGGAATCCCGGGTAATGAGCTCGCTGATTGTTTGGCTGGGGGAGCAGTCACTTACCCCTTGTTTTCTGTAACCCCTCCTGCAGCAGATTTATGGCTTCGTATCAAATCCCACTTCGCACAGTCATGGGCCAGTTCTTGGGAGGCTACTCCCCTGTCTAATAAACTTCGTGCAATTAAGGTGACACCAGGCCTGTGGCATTCTTCCTTTCGCCTCTCCCGAAAGGACTCGACCACACTGTGTTGTCTCCGCATTGGCCATACCAGGCTGACCCATGGTTTTCTTTTGCGTGATGAGCCACCCCCACTTTGTGGTTTTGGAGCCTTCCAGTCAGTAGCCCACATTTTGGTTGAATGCCCCCTTCTTTTGGCTCTGCGTGCTAAGTACAGACTCCCCCACACTTTACCTTTGATGTTGGCTGACGATTTCCGGATGGTCTCTCTGGTTCTCAGTTTCCTCCGGGAAAGTGGTTTTTATTCTCAATTTTAAGGTTTTTAATCTCTCTCTGGTGTTGGGGCAGGGCGGTGAGTGTTTGGGTGTCTCCCTCTGTACGCCGTGTTCAGAGATTCCCGATTCACCTCCCTGACCGAGATCCTCTTTTTTTCCCCTTTTACTCTGTTTTTACCCTTTTTTTAAAGGATTGGTTAGTCTCCTTTTCCCATACGTACTTCTACATTCTAGCTGTTGCACCTTTTAAGTCACAGGTGGTCTTGCCTATGCTGCTTCAGCATAGCGTTGGGTTCGTTCTCTTGCTGACTTCCCTCATTTTGTTTTTACCATTGACAACATGACTGCCCTTTTACGTTTTTAGCTTTTTCCCTTTTATTGTTCTGACTTTCTTGAGATGTCCCATTAGCAGAATGGACCATATTTGAAACAAGGGACTGATGACCTTGCTGTTTGGTCCCTTAAACCTCAAACAACCAACCAACCCAACATAGGCTCCTCAAACCAAAGGGCACGTTGACACATGTCCATATCTGTGACTGAACAAATGATTCTCTCTCGTACCATGCTGTCTGCATGTGATGAGACTCCTGAGACTTAGCCATGATGAACCGACACTGAAGACTGAGGCCACGAAGTTTGGCCGCCCCAGCTTGGTACGATTATTGCAGCTGTTTGCAATATGGATAGAATCACCAAACGCAGTGACTAGTTTTGTACTCACTTATCGTGATAAGAGGACAGCATCGTACACACATGGTCAAAAGAATGTGCCGCTGGTACATGCAGGGAAGCCCTAGCACAGTAAGTGATACATACGAGGTAGTATGCATGATAATGAAATAGAGCTCCGTGTTTATCACCTGGGGTGCCAAGAAATGTTAGCAATGCCACTTCTCTTGACTGTCCCAGTCTTTCATGGATTTATCATAGGGCAGGGGGATGGGGGAACAACTGGCAGCTGAGCCTGAGTCAGTATAGCCAGCAACCTTTGCAACACTGCCATATGTGCCTGCCGTTGTTGCAGAAGTGACTGGAGTAAACCCTCAGTGGAAGAGCTAAATGGCAGAAAAACTGCAGAGTCCGAAACATGCGAAAATCTGATTCTTGACATTGCCACTTGTGTTCTAACTAGAAACAATTTGTTGGGTCATGGAGTGACAAAAACAAGGATAAAATGAAAATAGTTTACGCATCTCAGACAGCTATAACAACTGAGGGCCCAGGGGCCCTTGCATGCCCTTATAAAGACACTATCCACATCAGGGATCATTGGTGTACTGCCGTGTGCACATAATGGAGCCAATGATGGCACTCGGTGGCAGGGTTACCCCTGGTGACCATCTCAGTTGTGGGCACTCTGTTTTAATGCCTGTGCACACTACTCTTGCCATAGTGTTCTGACTTATGTCCACTGTATGTGGTAGGTGTAGTAACCGGTGGGTTACTGTAGGACTTTAAGAGACTTAAGGATATTAATTTCTTATTAAATAATTGGAAAAAAAGCATCATACATCTACATTCCTCTCTATAGTTTCTATGAGGCAATTTTATGGGTGACTGAGACACAGCTCCAACTGTTTTCTGCATGATGGATTTTTTAATATTTTAATTTGTATTTTTTAAAAACTTTTTTGTAGTTTCTGTTTCAGCAGTTCATGTCATTTTGAAAATCATTCTTCAACATTACCATGGTATTACATGAAAACCGTGGTTCACAAACAGGCTTCATTAAGTATTTTTAATGCTTCTTGACATATAAACTTGTTTTTTACTTCTAAGTATTTTGTAAAAAGGCTTTTATGTCAGTCAGGAAGCACAGTACTGATTGGACACTTTCCATAAAACTGATAGTCAGTTGTTTCAGAATTTTCTTGTATCAGATGAGAGATTTCATTGTGCCCCCCATTTTGAAGTATAAGAAATGATTATATGATGGTGGTCTTTACACTTAAGCTGTATTTATTTAGACCTCTCTTCTTTTTGTCCTTATAGTTGTGAATAAATACAACCTAAGTCAAAAAATTCTGCCTTCATTTAGTTCAGGACTGTGGAGCCCACTAGGAAGAAAGTCTGTAAGAAAGTATCTTTCCTCTTATTTTTAAATAAAATTACACTTGACAGTAACCCTAACAACTAATATATGTTATAGCCTTTCCTAGGCATCTTCCAGTATACATTCAGCAACTTTATGAAAGGAGAAGCTTTCTTAAGATGTGTAAATCAGGTGTGTTGTAGCCATACTTTTCACAAAGCTTAAGGGTTTTTATCGTTCTTAACAATAATAATAATAATAATAATAATAATAATAATAATATTATTAATGCTGAAATTTGTTGTTTACAGGTCAAGTATTAATTTACCATCCACTCTCAACAGCACCCACTGTCACAATCATGCACATCGTGAAAATCATCGCCATTCACATTATTTGCAGACTTCCAAATCAAGTGGAAATATTTTGCACTCCCTGCAAAGTTCGAAGTCCAGTGGAAATGTACTGCATTCTTTACAACAGTCTGGTTCAAGTGCCAACATACCACAGGTTAGAATCTTTACTAAGTTAATAAGTTTTTGAAGATAATATATTTTCTAATTAAAGACAGCAAATGCTGTACAAATTAATGCACATCGTGTGACTGTAACCCAGTTTTTCATTACCACCACAGACAAAAATATCCTTATGGTTACAAAATATTTCATAATGGAAGTCATTGGATAAAAAGTTCTCAATCTACTTGCCATGTCAGATTCAGATAAAATCCCAAGCTATTGATGACTGCCTCCATTGTCATTGTCAGGGACTCAGTCTGACTTTTGTGACCAGCGAGGCTCCCGGTTTTTTCATACCCAGAGGACGGTATCTGTTTGGCTGGATTACTTTACAGAAATGGTTATATTGTTGGTAGAAAATAAACAGCTGAAATGCTTAACTTTGATTTCAAATGTTTCTTTGCATAGGGAAACCCAGGAGAATTCCGTCAATTTAATCTCACTGAAAAGATTAATAAAGTAAGTATTAGTGTCTGTAGTGTTGAGGAACAGCTGAATTATTAAAATTAAGTAATGCTCCAGGGCTCAATGGAATCCATGTCAGATTTCATACCGAATTTGCGGCTGAGCTAGCCGCTCTTCTAACTATAATGTAGTGTAGACCCCTCAAACAAGGAACGGTGCCCAGTAGATGGGAGAAAGCACAGGTGACACCAGCCTACAAGAATGGTAACATGTGTGATTACAAAATTGACATCTAATACCCTTGACATCGATTTCTTGTGGAATCTTAGAACATATTATGAGCTCAAATGTAATGAGATATCTCTAGTAGAATTACCCCCTCTGTCAACCAGTGTGGATTCTGAAAAAGTCAATCATATCAAATCCAATTCACAGTTTTCTCACATGACATACCGAAAGCTTTGGATCAAGACAGTAAGGTAGATGGAGCATTTGTTGATTTCCGAAAAGCATTTGACTCAGTACCACATGTACACTTATTGTCAAAAGTATGATTATATGGGGTCTCAAGTGAAATTTGTGACTATTTAGGACTTTATTTTAGGGAGGACACAACATGTTATCTTGGATGGAAAGTTGATGTCAAATGTAGAAGTAACTTCAGGTGGAAGTATGTTGGGACCCTTTCTGTTCATGTTGTGTATTAATGACCTTGCAGACAACAGTAACTACAGACTTCTTGCAGATGATGCAGTTATCTATAATGAAGAATACTGTCTGAATATAATAGAGGGAAACATTCCACATGGGAAAAATATATCTAAAAAAAAAGATGATGAGACTTACCAAACAAAAGCGCTGGCAGGTCGATAGACACACAAACATACACTGTGTGTATGTTTGTGTTTGTTTGTGTGTCTATCGACCTGCCAGCGCTTTTGTTTGGTAAGTCTCATCATCTTTGTTTTTATAAGTATACTATCTGAAAGAAGCTACATAAATACATTGTAGATGGGAATGAGTACATAATATTTTGATTGGAGATCCGTATCCAGAAACATACTGTTTCTGTGCTACGAAGGTTTCAATTCTGATGTGTAATGCGTCCACATTTGCTGAGGTAAAGAGAAAGTCTGAATTGCTTGTGCTGGTATGCAATGGGGTAGACAGGATAATGTGTACTATTTCTTGTGGGGTGGTTGCAAAGTTTAATTAACAAGACTCCTATAGAGACAGAGGAAGATCTGCTGGCACAAATTCTGACTTGTGCACTAGAAATTGAAAAAGACCAGGTGGGATGGAGTGTGTGTACCAAAGCATGCTTAATAGGTCTGATGTCTGTAATAATGTTGGTGGTTGCTACTTTGAGCAATTGTTGTAGTGCATCAATTCTGTTCTGTACATACAGTATGCACGGTTCTTTTCTATTTTGGAATAATTGTTCTGTGTCACACCTAATTCAATTCCTCAAGCATAAGTTAGCTGTAACAGGCAGAGAATGTGTTTGGCTGGTGCTGCACATTTCGTGATTTATGACTGAGATAAACTCATGCCCCAGTGTTCTTCTTCAGCGTGCCATTGTGGAAGCGTGCACAGAAACAGCTGAGGGATGTTTGTATTGTGAAATTTCAAACATTCAAGAGTGCCACGATAAATTTGTACTACTGTTGTCAATCTTAGGCTTAAGCTTAATTGTGTTCTTTTAATTTTTTTTGAGAATTGTAGGCCTATGCTCATTCAAAGCAACCATTGTCTAAAGTCATTGTACAATTACGAAATAGGTTATTTTTGAAAATTTTTGGATGCTTACCAAACTATATTTTTGTAAGTTACCAGTATGAGTGTTTATACAAAAAGAAGCTTATTTCATAGTAAATCAGCATTTTGTGGTTCCTTGTTGTGCCAAAGAATAATCATTCCTGAATTACATTGTATGTCAGTGCAAATAGACGTGCGTGTGTGAGAATTTTCGGAAGCTACATTTTTGTTAGTGGTGGGCCTTGTTATATCCTAGCCAGTAATGCCAACCGAGCCCGCTGCCAAAAGGTTGGCAGCATCAAAGTCCGGACGCCGCCCGCATAAGCAGCACCAGCGATACAGGAAATCGCCGCAAGTCTGCGCGCGCCACCGCTGGCTTCTGGCTTCTTAAGCGCTGGAGTCGCGAGCGCGAGGACAGTTCTGTATTCGCCGCTCAGTTGTATACTCGCCACCGATTTGTGTACTTGCTAGTCAGTTGTGTGTTCATCGCAGCAGAGTTGTTGTTTGTCGTCAGCCGACGCTGACCTAGCCGCTCCGACTCGAACTAGACAGATTTCTGTAGACACGGAGTTCACTACTGTGTTTCTGTATCTTCGTTAATAAAGATAAGTACCGACTTTTATTTAATCAGAGTGTTTGGGTTTTCATCTTTCTGTTCACTGTTCCAGCGGACCGGTCGGCCCGCTATTAAAAGTGTGGCGGTGACTTCGTAAGCCGTTTCTACAGCGAAGTGTTTGTCGCTACGAACGCCGCCACAAAAGGCCTGTTAAGACATCTTGTGAAATTTTACTAATTATCTTCTCTCAAAAGTACCTAGACCAGATAGTTAGGAACCTTACTCATGATGGAAATATATTGGCTCTAATGGCAACAAATAGACCAGACCTCTTTAAGGATGCCCTTATCATAGCTGGTATCAATGAGCATGATGTGGCCATGGCAGCATTGATTACCAGAGTAAAAAGGACAACCAAAACATGCAAAAGATATATATGTTCAGTAAACTAGATAAAAAAATCAGTAGTGTCGTATCTCAATGAGGAGCGTGAAACTTTCAGCACATGGCAGGAGTGTGCAGAGAAACTATGGCTAAAGTTCAAATGTTAGTTCAAAATGTTAGTTGACCATGCAGTGGACAGATGTGTACCCAGTAGAACAGTTAATGGGAGAGAACCTCCATTGTATACAGTCACTGTAAAGAAATTTCTAAAGAAATAGAGATTACTGCATAATAGGTGTAAAACAAAATGTATGGCTGTAGGTAGAGAAATGCTGAATGAAATTCATTTGGTTGTCAAGAGATTAATCCATGATGCCTTTAGTAACTACCATAGCATAATATTGTTAAGTGACCTTTCACAGAACCCAAAGAAATTCTGTCTGTATGTGAAGGCAGTTAGTGGCACCAAAGTTAGTGTCCAGTCCTTGATGAATGAGACTGGAACTCAAATGAAAGATAGCAAAAAAAGCTGAAATGCTAAACTCTGTTTTCAAATGTTCCTTTACAAAGGAAAACCCAGGAGAACTGCCCCAATTTAATCATTGCACTACTGAAAAGGCAAATGAAATATGTATTATTGCCAGTGGTGTTGAAAAACAGCTCAAGTCGTTAAAATTGAACAAAGCCCCAGGGTCTGATGGAATCCCTGTCTGCTTCTGTACTGAATTTGCAGCTTTGTTAGCCATTCTTCCAACTACAATCTATCATAGATCCCTTGAACAAAAAACTGTGCGTAGTGCTTGGAAAGAAAGCTCAGGTGACACCCATCTACAAGTAGGGTTGTGGAAGTGATCCACACAACTACTGTCCAATATCCTTGACATCAATTTCTTGTAGAATCTTAGAACATATTGTGAGCTCAAACACAATGAGGTGTCTTGAACAGAACGACCTCCTCAGTGTGAACCAGCATGGATTTTGAAATCCACAATCACGTGAAACCCAACTTGCCCTTTTCTCATATGACGTACTGATAGCTCTGGATCAAGGCAATCTGGTAGATGCTGTATTGCTTGATTTCCTAAAATTATTTGACTCGGTACCACACCTATGTTTATTATCAGAAGTTCGATTGAATGGGGTATCAAGTGAACTTTGTGACTGGATTGAAGACTGTTTGGGAGGTAGGACACAACGTGTCATCTTATATGAAGAGTCATCATCAGATGTTGAAGTAAATTCAGTTGCGCCTCAGGGATCTTGCAGACAGTAGTAACCGCAGACTTTTTTCCTGATCATGCAGTTACCTATAATGAAGTACTGTCTGAAATTCCGTTACATTTTGATATGATTTCAAATTGGAGCAAAGATTGGCAGCTTGCTTTAAATGTTCACAGGGTGTGTACGAACCGGGACAACCAGGAGATCTGAGAAAAACCCGAAAATTTTTCATCTGGGACAAAACTGGGAAAAACCCTGGAATTTTTTAGAATTCAGGGAATTTTTCATTGTTTTAGTTTTCAGTTAAATTTTTGTAATTTTGACTGGTAAGAACCAATACTCTAACAGAGGATATTACTGTATCCCACTACTGCATAATAATACTTCAACAATGAAACATAAACAAGAGAAAAAATGAAAATAACTTAAATTGCAAAGGAAATGCGCCATATACAATGACAACACACAGTGCTTATGCAAGCGTTTGCCAACAGCAAAATGTGTCAAAGGCTTTAGGAAGACTATGCATGCTTCATAACAACAAATTGACTCCGATGAGCGTGAAGTCACAACTGTTTACATTAGACTCATTTCAGCAGTTACGAGTGGGCTCATGCGCATGCACAGTTGTGAATTGCATTTGAGCAGTAGATTCTTCCACTTCTGGCTACAGGAATATGGCTGTTGGCTGTACAAGCAGTCGCAGCAAGCAACTAGATGCTACCAGGAAAAGGGGGCGCCAAATTCATATTCTTGAGGATAAAAACTTGTTTCACAAAGCGCCTAGCATCCAGCGCACGTTGGTCTATTGATTATTCATATGATTTTGAAATTTATACCTGTTGGTTTCTGAACATTTTTGAACACATTTTAAGTTGATTTCTGAATGTATCATAAGTTGATTTTTGTATGCGTACATAGTGTACGTGATGTCTCTGTCATAAGAATCCTTGTTGCATCTAGAAATAAACTTTCCGCAGACAAAAGGGGATGGGGCTATACGAGCTGAGCAGAGTAAAACCAAACAGATGAATGCCAATCGCTGTCTGATTATGTCATTGATTGGGTTTGTGAATGATCAGCGTTGTTATAATTACTAGCGAAATCCATAGATTCAGACTATCAGAATGGAAATAAATGACTAACAGGAATAACAGGTGAGAAAGATTACATATTATCTTCTTGGTGTACCCAAGAAAATGAAATTTTGACAGAAAATTTTTGGTGAGGTCGCTACACTAGTAAGGACCAGTTGTACAGTCACTGGCCAGCAGCCGCTTAAGTCCTGTTCTGGAAGTAATGCGGAAAACGTGTTGTACGACCATGTAACAAAGCCTAACCAGAGGATAATCATGGGATAACTAAAGTGGTGATTCTGGCAGGGTTAGTGGAGTTAATCGGTGAACAGATTTTGACAGTGGCAGGAGTAACTACAGAATTGGTGATGACAAGATCATTTGTTAGAACGAGGAAGGATAAGAAACGGGGACATCACACGTATTATGGAAGAATAAGACTATTACAAATTTACATAAAAATTTCTTAGTAATACTTTTCAATCTCATGCTTGAGAAACTGGTGCATATAAATGAAATGTGAAACTATTTCCTAACATAAAGCTTTTTGCTTGGAATAGGCCTAATAGTCATTTGATATTGGTACTTCGTGAATTATATTCTGTCATGTTATAAAAATGACCATTTGTGCCAAAACAGTCTCGTTTATTTGGTGTGTGTTACAAAATTGCTGCAATATTAGAAAGGCCTATTTTGTTTTATCTAGCAGACAATGACAGAATAGACATAATCAGATCGAGAAACCACACCAGTGTTGGGTATTATTTGTATTCCAGTACTTTTTCAGTACTGGATAAAGAAATTTCGATTTTTCATGTAGCAAAACGTTTGACGAACTTTGATGAGGTAATAGATTCTTTTGCAGAAAGGAAAGCACGCCATGTAAAGCTGTAGCAAGATTAGAGAGAGAAAAATGCTAGGAGCTAAGGATTGAAGAAATCTGTACTTTCTTGCTTGTCTTTTGTCTTCATTGGTTTTATGTCCCCCCCCCCCTCCCCCCCCCTCCTCCCCCGATAGCTGACTGGTCGGCGTGATGGACTGCCGTCCTAAGGGGCCCGGGTTCGATTCCCGGCTAGGTCGGGGATTTTCTCCACTCAGGGACTGGGTGTTGTGTTGTTTTCATCATCATTTCATTCCCATCTGGTGCGCAGGTCGCCCAATGTGGCATTGAATGTAATAAGACCTGCCCCGTAAGGGGCCTCGCGGCAAACGACGTCAAACGCTCATTTCCATTTCCATTGGTTTTATGTTCCTATATTTAATTTTATGTCACACAGAATAGCAAGTTACTAGCTAATAGGCAATAAAGAGTGCCAGTCTTCTGAAGAATTCTTGTCCTCCCAGTTACAAATAATCCCATCCAGTATTAATTGAGAGTTTTTTTTTTTTTTTTAATAGGCGCAGGATGTCAAATGGCCGACAGGGAGCAGGAAAGGCACCACAGGACATGTTAGTTTCCACTGTTCTGAATATAGTTTGATGGCATCATTACAAAATATTCATGTTTCAATTCCACAGAGTGAAATACAGTGACTTGCGATAGAAGAATGCTGGATGAAAAGGCATGGCACTGCACTTTGGCACACTTAAGACCAAATAACATGCCTTACATTTCCTCGAACACGTATGTTTAATGTTTCAGACTTTTCAGAAAGATGTGTGCTACAAGATGAACATAGTAGTGAAAATTCGATTTTTTTTTAGTATTGACCCAGTTCATATATATCATAGATCCGGGGCTGATGTGCAGAGCAGTCTGCGTTATAGTGGGTAGTCTCCATGTGACCCGTGTTTACATTTAGTGATTTTGCTGTTTCCCCTTCGTTTATTCTCACGTCAAATGAAAACAAATCGGATATCTGTGGCTGGGAGCTATCAAGTGAATTTAAATACATTCACATAATTACGGAAGGCTAAAATATGTTGTTAGTTTCAGATTTTATTTTATTTCCACCTTTCTGACAGTCAAGCATTAATCACCTTGCAGAACAATGAAGTTATTTTTGTCTGTTTGCTAAAGAAATTTGACTTTTGTTAACCTTTTCCACAGAGGCAGTCAATGTATTTGAAACGAAATGTTTAATTCCACAGTACTGGCTAGTTCAACTGTTCACTGCATTTTAAGTGCAAGTTTTTATCTTCTAGCATGTATAGCATTATACCATAATAAAGAACCAAACATGATATAATACAGTAGTGGTTCTCTAAGAAAATTTACATGCCGAAAACCACACTGAAAAGCTTAACATCAGGTCGAGGTCTACTTCATGGGGAATCTGGACATATGAATGTGCACATTTTAGTATGGTTCACAAAATTCCGATGCTCTTGGAGTATCCTCTGATGTCTGATCTGTTAATGTATTATACATATGTACATATGGGCTTCCTATGTCATGGTAGCTGCGCAAGCTCGGTGTCATCTGTTATCTGCGCTCTCTGGCAACTGCTGAAATGAACCTATTTCTAACAAGTTGCAGGAAAATATTGCAAATGGTGGTTTGAAAAGCGTTACTTTCAAAGAAATTATCCTTTTACATAAGTTGAACTATGTACGAGACTGTACCATGAATTTCTTAAATCTCAGAGGCTTTGACTCTCATTTAAAAATCAACTCTTTGATGATAAGTCATTTAGAAGAATTTCAAACCCTGAAGGTCAGAAATTTATGCCAATATAAAAAATTTTACTTTCACATTTGTGTGATATATCTTACTGTGTAACACGTGTAAAAAAGATCAACATTATATGCGAAAGCTCAGCTTCTCTTGCAGTTTATTAACCTTGGAGACCAATATTATATGTGAAAGCTTTGCTTTTCTTGTAGCAACACTGTGTATATTAATTTAAACTATTAACTTACCCTGTTCTTGTGTTTGTGCTGCTTAAAAGTGATGTTGCTGTTGGCTGACTACGTCATGTGTCCTATGCTCTGAATAACCGCTGTCATCAGCTGGTGAGATCATGTGACATGAGCTATGACTGACTTACAAAAGTGCATCGCAATCTCAATTTCAATTATTAGGAAAGTAACATGCGGTGTTTGTTGGAATTCCAATGTACACTTTCATAATATGAAAATATGCAGCGTACATGTTGCTGCACATCAGACATATTTTCAAAATGTATCTTTTTTCCTGGGTTTCATTTTCTAAAGTGCCGGGAAATTCTATGCCTGTGTATAAAACCATAATCATTCAAAGGATTAATAAGTTTTGCAGTTCTGATGGAAAATATACTGTTACTCAACACGGTAAAAGTGTGTTTTCACCTGGGGGAAAGTGTATTTTTAGCCGGGAAATCCAGGAAAAATCAGAGAATTTTTTTTTCCTTGTCCACAAATACACCCTGGTTGAGAAGTGTAGAATTTTGCACTTCACAAAATGAAACAACATATTATCCTATGACTATAATATCAGTGAGTCGGCCAGCGCTTACAAATATCTGCGTTTAATGCTTTCTAAAGATATGGAGTGGAATGAGTACATAAGCTCAGTCATGGGTAAAGCCAATGTAGACTTCAGTTTATTGGTAGAATGCTGGGGAAGTGCAATTAGTCCACAAAGTAGATTGCTTACAAATCACTCGTGCAACTGGTTCTAGATTATTGCTCAAGTTTGTGGAATCTATAGCAGGAAAGACTGAAAGGAGACAGAGAATGGCAGCAGGAACGTTGTTAGGTTTGTTTGATCTGTGGGAGGGTGTCACAGAGATACTGAAGGAACTGAACTGGGAACTCTTGAAGACAGATGTCCCAAGAAAAACTGTTAACAAAGTTTCAAGAACTGGTTTTAAATGACAACTCTAGGAAAATACTACAATCTTCTGTGTATCACCCACGTAGGGATTATCAAGATAAGATTAGAATAATTTACAGCATGCACAGGGGTACTCAGTCAGTCATTATTACCACACTCCATACATGGATGGAGTCGGAAGAAACCCTAATAACTGGCACACTGGGACGTACTCTCTGCCAAGGACATCAGGGTGGTTTGCAGATTATAGATGTAGATTTAGAAGTGGGTGAGTTAAGCATCTGAATTGAAACAGCTGTAGAATGGAAGCAGTATTTTTCTGGTCGTGGGTTTGTATTCAAAATATTACATACTCACTCCCCTCTTCAAGTCCTAGATGTTTGTAATGGGGATTTCTGAACACCCTGTATAATATCAGTCAGTTGGAATCAGCCAACTCCTACAAATACCTAGTAGTAATACTTTGTGGGGATATGAAATTGAATGATCTCATAGGCTCAGATTGTGGTTAAAGCAGGTGGGAGGTATTGGTAGAAGATTTGGGAAGTGCAATCAGTCTACAAAGGAAATTGCATACAAATTACCTGTGTAACCATAGCATAAGTATGTGGTACCCCGTACCAAATAGGACTAGCCGGGGTTTTTGTACCTAAACAGCATTGATCTAATATCAAAGACAGAATACCAGTTCCTTGTGAACACTGTCGTCAGATGGCCAGGCTTGGAACTGAGATGCACCTTGTTTGAAATAGTTGTGGTTCTGTGGCTCTTTGTATTAGGACATTCAGCATAGCTCTTTTCCAAGCTGGGTGGTGAAATCTAAGCCCATCGAAATGTAGATCCACAGGCATGGTTTCTCAATTCACAAAATAGCTTAGTCATTAGCTTTCCTTTTTAACAACGAAAACAATAAATTTTTGACAAAATAATTTATTGGATAGATAGAAAATCTACTCGCCAGGTGGCAGCAGAACACACACATAAGAGTGGGTTGTAATTAGGTGAGCTTTTGGAGTGAGTGGTTCTTTCTTCAGGCAGAAAGGTTGAAGCGAAAGGAAGAGGGGTGAAGGAAAAGGACTGGAGAGGTCTAGGAGAAGGAGTAGATTTTGGGAAAGTCACACAGGACCGAAGATCAGGTGAGACTAACTGCAGGCAATGAGAAGGAAAGACTGATTGTTGGGGACTGCATCGGATGAGATTTAAAAACCTGTAGGAAATTAAAACGGAGTGAAGGAAAGAGTAGTTACTGTGTGGAAATGCTGAGACGAATGAAACAAACGTAAATCAAGGCCAGGTGGATGGAGAGAACCAAGGACATTGCAGTGCTAGTTCCCACTGGTGGAGTTTTGAGAAACTGGTGTCTGGGGGAAGAATCCAGATGGCACATTTGGTGAAACAGGCACCAAGTCATGTTGTACAGCATGCTCTGCAGCAGGATATTGTGTGTTGCCTGTATACACACCCTTCCTATGCCCATTCATCTGACTGATAACAGGGTGGTAGTCATGGCGATGTAAAAGGCCAAACAATATTTACATAACAGCTGGTATATGACATGTGTCATTGCACAGGTGGCTCTCCCTTCGACAGTATATGTTTTGCCAGTTACACAGCTGCTACAGGTGGTGATATGAGGGTGCATAGGACAAGTATTGCAGCAGGGACAGTCACAGGGGTAGGAGCCTTAGGGCAGGGAGATCGGTCCAGAAGGAGCATAGGGTCTGACAAGAATATTGTGGAGATTGGGAGGGTGACAAAAGCTATTCTAGATGTGGTGGGCATGATTTCAGACAGAATGGATGTCATTTCAGGGCATGATTTTAGGAAGTTGTGGCCTTGTTGAAGTAGCTGTCTGACTCATTCTGGACCAGGATAATATGGGTGACATGTGGTGTACTCCGAAGTTATTTTTTTGAAGGGATCAGGAGTATCAGGATTGGATGTGATGGCCCAGGAAATTGTGCTTTTGAACTAGGCTGGTGGGGTAATTACATGCAGTGAAGGCTGAGGAGAGAATGTTGGTGTATTACTGTAAAGAACTGCATCCGACACAAACATTTTTGTTCAGATGCAGACTCATTACAGCAATACACCACCATTCTGATTTCAGCCTTCACTACATGTAATTACTCCACCAGCCTACTTCAAAAGCAACAGTTCCCAGGCCATCACATCCAATCCAGGTACTGTTGTTCCCTCCAGTGAAGAGCTTCAGAGCACACCACTGATGACTCAGTATTATCGTGGCTTCAAATGTTTTACTCAGCTATTTTAAGAGGTCCATGACTTCCTAAAATAATTCCCTGACATGGCGTCCATTCTGTTTGAAATCTCGCGCACCAACCTAGAATAGCTTTTTGTCACCCTCTGCACCCATGTCCCTACCCTGTGGCTCCTACATCTGTGACCACCCCCATTGCAAAACTTGTCCTATGCACCCTCCTACCACAACCTATAGCAGCCCTGTAACTGGCAAAACATATACAATCAAAGGGAGAGCCACCTGTGAAATGACACGTCATATACCAGCTGTTATGTAAACACTGTTTGACCCTTTACATCACCATGAATACCACCAAATTATCAATTAGAATGAATGGGCATAGGTGGAGGGTGTATATTGGCAACACGCAACATCCTGTTGCAGGGCATGCTCTACAACTTGACAATCGTGACCTCGGTGCCTGTTTCACTACACCCTGCCCACTGCTACATGTTCTTGGTGCTCGCCACCCACCTGGCTTTAATTTACGTTAATTTCTTCCATCTCAGCATTTTTTCACATTAACACTCTTTTCTTCACTCCATTTTAACTTTTCTACATCTTTCATTGTCTTACTCGTCTATTTTTCACCCCCCCCCCCCCCCTTCCCACCTCTGTTACGTACAATGCACTTAGCTTTTCACTCTTATTAACTCGTGCGTGATGTTTAAGCAGTAATGCCTGTCTTGCATATTACCCTGTCCACCTTTGAGCTCACAGGTTTTCAAATCTCATCCGATGCAGTCCCCAACAATCAGTCTTTCCTTCTCATCCTTTGTGATAAGTCTCCCTTGACCTGCAGTTCTGGGTTACTTCCCTGAAATCTGTTCCTTTTCCTAGACCTCTCCAGTCCTTTTCCTTCATCCGTCTTCCTTTCTCTTCAACCCTTCTCCCTGAAGAAGAAGCCACTAACTCTGAATGCTTGAAAGCTTGCCCAATTACAACCCTCTTTTTATATGCGTGCTATGTTGCTGCTTTTGTGAGATCTTTTACCTATCCAACTTTCGTATTTACCTATATGTCAAAGAAAGGCAACCTCCTGTTCTATATCTTGACTAGAAATCTTATATTAGGATGTATATTGTTCATATGATCAGTGAACTACTGCAGTCCCTCAGTGCCATGTGGCGAAATTAAAAATATTAAATCATTGCCATTATCAGCAATAGCTAATTTTTTTTCATTGAGTGGTTTGAAGAACGAATGTTGAACAGTGCTGGCTGCTCCCAATCCTTCCTGCTAGTTCAAATAAGCTGATAATCCTTTTTTTTATTTTCTGTATGGTAATGATTTACTGCAGCAGCTCATTGACAATGTGAATGCTGTACATCCTAATATAAGATGGAGAATGAAAAGTTCCTTTCTTAGATGTTTTGGCTGAATAGAAAGCTGATGGATGACTGTGCTATTCTGTGTATCATGATGAACACCATAATACACAGAGCCAGGACTATTTCACACAAGGAGCACCTCTGCCACGAGATCAGCCATCTGACAATAGTGTTCAGTACGAACAGTTTTTCTGTCCGTGTTAGGTCAACACTGTCGAGCAAACCTAGACGCGATGCCATTCAACCGATCTAGAAGGACAACACGTAGTGCGGCTTCCATTTTGTAGTGCAACAATTGGTACAACAGGTAAGGTAAACAGGCAAGGTATCAGACCATTCATACTTGCGAGTGTGGCTGCAGTTAAGTGGGCTGTCTATTCTTACTGTCACCAATCGTCATGTCGGGCACCGGCATCACGTTACACGGGAATTTCAAAGAAACAGGTGTGGATGAACAGTCTGTTAGATGCACACAGAACTGTATTTGAACAAATGAGAATTCTTGCTCAGCATTGAACTGCTGGGGCTGTGTAATCAGGGTAGCAGTTGAATTTAGACTATGTGAGAACAACTTTAATAGAGACACGGGCTGTGCGAGGAAGTCTTCTCACAGTTTACCTCCTGGAGTGAGTGGTTTCCCTGTGAGTGACACCTGACAGCCTGAGCAGATGTAACCTAAGGTTGTAGAGGGCACCGCCTCAGTATTTGCCTTCTATGTGAGTTAATCCAGCCAATCAGATGCTGTCCTCTGGGCATAAAAGTGGGAGTCTCACCAGTTTCACAACAGTCGGACTCACCCCCAACGTTGATGATGGAGGCAGTCATCAGATACAGTATGTAGTGTGATATCATCAGAGTGAATAATGCAAGCTTCTTCTGACTGCAGCTCTTAAAATTTTCAGTTATTATACCATTTTTCTGCCTCCTAAGTTTCTTGTTACGAGGACAATTCCAAAATGAAGGTTTCCTACATTTTTCGATATGCAAACGACCGTTCATTTTCTGCAGTATTACATTATTTTAAGGATGGAAGAGTACTTTACTTTTCTATGTTATTGTCATTTTGGTCAACACATTTTTATAGACTGCCATGTCCTTCAAAAAGCGTTGAACCTCACCTTTCACCTTGTCATTAGAGGAGAATTGCCATTCAGATAAATGTTCCATCATTTTATGGAACAGGTAGTAGTTGCTTTGTACCAAGTCTGGACTGTATGGTGGGCGGATGATGACATTCCAGCCAAAGTTATGCAGTAGGTCAATGGTGTGACGGATGATGTGTGGATCGGCATTGTCGTGGAGAATGCTTATGCCCTTGCTCAGCATTTCTTTTTTTTTGTTCCGAATTGCACTTCTGAGTATTTGAAGTGTTTCACAGTACCCATCAACATTTATTATTGTCCCTGCAGGCAGAAAGTCAACCAGCAGTACCCCTTTCAGTCCCAAAACACAATTTCCGTGGCTTCACTGGCAGAATGTGTTTGAATTTTCACGGCTTGGACAAAGAGAGATGCTGTCACTCAAGTGACAGTTGTTTTCTCTCAGCTGTGAAGTGGAATGTCCATGTTTCATGAGGTGTGACAATAGAGTCCAAGAAGTTGTGCTTTTCGTATGCATGGTGGCAAATAAATTTGTGGGCAGAATAAACTCATTGTTTGTGGTCTTCTGTCAGCATATGTGATACCCACATTCTACACACCTTCCAATATTGCAACTTTCCCATTAAAATCCTGTGGGTGGTGCTTCAGGAAACCTCAGTAACCAAAATGCAGATGGCATCAAGGGTGATCCTCTGATCTTTTTTGCAAGGCATCCTCAACCATCGTGACTGTCTCATCAGAAATTGGTGTACTGCTCCTTTCTGCATCATGAACTTCAGTATGACTGGCTGTAAACTCGTTACACCATGTACAAACGTTTTTGACATACATGCATGACTGTCAATAAACTTCAGTCCATTGGTGCTGAATTTCAACCGGTTTAACACCTTTTTGCACTAAAAAAAAAAAAAAAAAAAAAAAAAAAAAAAAAAAAAAAAACCTCTGTAACTGCTTGAACTTTGCACCTGGTGGTGTTTTCAATGTGAGCTCCATTTTGAATGGGTGCCAAGCCAAGACTGAGCATCTGAGTGCAGCACGCTAATGGTTATTTGGGAGCTGAGATAGTGATACTAGCAACAGTGTGACCAACAACCATATTAACAAGTTCTCTTTGTCTGCAAAAAATAAGAGACCACTTTTTTTTATATTTGCAAGACATCTATTTCTTAGAACAAAGAATTTTCTAAAACAGTTTCATATGAGGGATGTCTGAAAGGTAAGATTGCAAGGCCTGTAATTCTAACCTGGAACTGAGTTTTTTGCAATGGGGTACCAATGTTTTGTATGGTAACACACTCTGAAATGAAATGAATGAATGGTAAAAGTCATCAGCAGCATCCCAACACACATTGTGGTGATGGTTAAAGGTGAGCACTTTCATTCTGTTTCCTGCAAAGTGCACGCAGTGATAAATTATCTAAATGCCAGAGGCATGAGCACTGCTTGATTTATCGTGAAATAGTGTCAGTGTATGGGGAGGAGGTTGCGTCATGACATTTGACAAAATGAGTATGGAATTTCACTTTTGGAAGAAAGTAAATTCATGCTTGTCTGTAGTGACTGATAAAGCAGTGCAAAGACTTAAGAGCATATTAGTTCTGATCACCATGTGACCATTGGTGACCTGCACCATGTGTGTCCTGAAGTTTCTCGAACTGTCGTTCATGGAATCGTGAGTGATTGACTGGGATATTGCAAGTTGTATGCACAAAGAACACAAAATCAACAAAGTCAATGCCAAATGAGTGTTTTTGATCATTTTGTGAGGGATTGATAGACTTTTCTCAACTCTGTAATGACGCGGGATGAAACATGGGTTTACTATCATACCACAGAGAACAAGTGATAATCAGTGCAATGGCACTACACTCATTCCCCTTAAAAAAGGATCAGTAATTCACTCAAAAGTTACGGCAACCATTTTCTGAGACAAAGGGTTTCTGCTTGTCAAATGCGTGCCTAGAATCAAAACAGTCAACTCAGCACATTACTGTGAGACCCTCAAGAAACTCTCCAGATCTGTACAGAACAAACAACGTGGAATGCCGAGGGAGGGAGTCATCCTTAATGACAATGCTAGGCCGCTCTCTGCTCAAGTGTCTCAAGAGATGTTGACCTTATTTCATTGGAATCTTTTAAACCACCCCTCTGTCAGTTCCGATCTCGCTGCCAGTGACTATGTGGATTTAAACCACTTTTTCAATGATGGTGAGGTGAAAAAGTGGAGAAGTGGTTTAAGGAATTGGCAGTAGACATTGACAATGCAAGTATTATAAAACTCTTCGAATGGTTGATAAAGTGCGTTGAAATAAATTTTGTTTAGGTGGAAAATGATGTCATTCTTGTGCCACTGTTCCTATAGGTTTCATTGAAATATAAGCATTTTTGTTTGTGTAAGAAAGTCTTGTAAGCATACTTTCTAGATATCCCTCATGGTATTGGTTTGACACTGGTGAGTCTGTTGCTACTGAATGCTGATAGGTGTATAGCATAGCTGACAGGCTTCACTTTCCAGTAATAGATTACAGTACCTTTGTTTACTAAAATTTATCCCAATTTTCCCCCATTTATACCATAAAACTTAGGAATGACTGGTTAACTTCTTACAATTTTTCACAGAGTACTTGATTTAAAATACGGACTAAATCATAAATTTCTTAAGATATGTAAGTTTTGCCTTATTTTAATTATCTCTGGGCTTTTACTCATCAGTGACTTCATTTATACTATTATGGGTCATGATGCTCAGTGTTACTGACTCTTAACAGCTCGGGATGACGTTGAATGGGCAAGTGGGTGGTATGAGGAGGTAGTTCTATGGCCATCATGGAATCATAAACTCAATGGAAATGACAACATGATAATTCAGCAGAATTCATACTGCCGATGCAGATGTTGCCCCAGGGTCATATGATGACCCTGGGTGGTGGTGCTTTCCCAGTGAAGCATGGTGGCAATAAGGATGCCAGGTCAGGATGGTGGTCACAGTGACAGTCTGATGTCAGTGCCTTCAGCAGACACGTAGCTGGATTGAGCCTGCAGATGTCAGCTGCACAGTGACAGCAAACTCTGTTAGATGTTAGTACAGAGGTCACCCAGTAGCTCAAAGGGGTTAGGTACCTATCCTGGTCTGCGAATCAAGGACAACATTGTGGCATCCAGGATTTGATTGATGTCAGTCTGCAACTGACCCTAGTTGCAAGGTGTCAGTTCAGGCCCTCGAGTCATCAGTTCTAGGTGGGGCCCCGTTGACCATCATGGGCAGTGGCTAGTTGAAGATGAGACTGGATGACCCACATTGGGTTAATGCCAGGCCAAAATGGAAGCATTCTCAGTGGAAGCAGTGGCCAACTACAGATACTCTACGGCCATAGCAGCCTAAATTTACATGGGCTCACCCCTTTATTATTGTGAAAGGGCATTTCTTCCCACTCAGTTTGTGGTAACCATGGTGCCAGAGCAGAGCTTTCACCATGCCAGTTCAACACTTTCCTTGCTCCAGCAGCCTGCTGGCTCGCCTGGCCACAGGTTGTGGAACTGGTTTGGTAAGGTGGTAGTGTAGCATTCCTACCCCATATGCAACATTTAGTCCACCACTTGCAGGTGGCTGCCAAATCTGTTAATGACTTAAAAGTTACATGGTGTGTTTATAATTTTCTTTTTATGTTTATGTACACCTTTGACTCCTACTGCCCTTATAACTAATACAGTCCAGTTCACAATATCTAATCCCTGATATGCTTAATGACTAACGGTGACCTACTCGGTTGATACTCGGTCAGCAGGAGTTCAGGAGGGTGGACAGTTTTCTGTCATAAATAGATGTAGGCTGCACATACCAGAATAGGAATCAGGTGGTGCTTGAAGTTGACATCTATCACCATGATTTTGTGCTGGTATCTGCTGCAATACTGCTGTAGAAACATTTCCTCCTCATTAATACTCCCCTCCTGCACTGCTATAAATTTGTCGGGGAACTAAGTAGGTCAGAAGTGTTGGGATTGAGAGGATATTGTTCAGAAAAGTCTTGTTTTTGGCTGGTAGTGTCTTCAAAGGTTTGTCAGGGAAGTACAGTTGTGGATACCTCAGTTCTAGAATCGTAGCCTTTGTTATGATTGATGGTAGCTGAAAAGTTGCCCCCAAAATATTACACATTGTCCGTTTATTAAAATACACTATCTTGTAGCTTCAGGAGTTGTTCCCCTAGGTTGACAATTTGTGATAACCAACACTGGGTCATATGCTGAATATACCCAATGTGGACTTACCTTCTGACAATAGGATTGTAGTACGACTGTGTTCTGCAGGTTCCTTCTGTTCCCGTTCCTCCTAAAAATATTTTCATTTCACATGTCCCTCTGGTAGTCTGGACCACCCAAGATGGGCAGTTTGGTTTTTCCCCTCTTTGCATAAACAGTAGTATTTCCTTCATCCCCAAGGCCCCTCATTCCAGAGGTATAGGTGAATTGTATAGCACTACTATCAGGCATTGCTACTTACTGCTGGAAGGCGTCTTATCAACACATGTAAGTGGGTGAGGTTGGTGCTGTCCTGTACTGCCACAACCTGGCAGTGCATCCCATACCTGACACAAACTGACCAGAGATTGTATTCATGGTAACAAAGTAGGAATTAACTGACCATATGCTCCCATATGACCATATGCTTCCTGTAATTATGATACCTCAATATGGACATTCCGTATGCTGATGGCAAGCATATGCAATAGTTTTGCCACAGCCAATTGGATATCTTAATATGTCTAACCACCCTATATTAAACTGAAATCTTGGTTCACAGAAGTGCTGGTCATTCTGATGCAAGTCGTCAGCTTTGCTCGTAACCCCCCCCCCCCTCCCCCCAGCATTATGGTATTATTCAATAAGCTGTGTTTGAGATTCGCTAACTGAGTCGTCTGCCATTCTGTCATGGTTCTGGCACCTTTGCCTCTCAGCATCTTTACTAGCATGTCATTTGAGCCCCTGTGTATAAGCGTCTATTATTCAAAATATTGTTTTCAGTAGTGTGCCTCCTCCCCCCTCCTGCCACCCTTCCCCCATCACCTTAATGTTCAAGACACCACATGGCTTGCCGCACCTAGTTGTGGAAGTGTTCATATGAGATACACAGCATTCAGTTTTTCCTTTTGTCTGTTACTTAAAACCCCCTTATTCCTGGCTTCCAGGTTTAATTCTGAGCAAGTTTCATCCAGCCTTCACACCTCGGTACTTAACCCCATGCATTATAAATTAACCTCAACATCCACTGGTAGTTGCTCAAGACAGTGTCCTCTTGATTAATGAAAAGTGCCCTCCCTTAATTGGTCACTTTTGCAAGGTGTTCATTCACCCCCTTGCAACTGCAAAAGTGTTGATGGACCCTGCAGTCATCCTTGCTGTTGATGTCACCTGGAGAAAGGAAGCTGTAATCACTCTCCACTACCTGGATTAAGTCTGTCATCCACAAAAACCTATAACAACATTCTCTGTATGCTGTACACACCCAACGAAATGAATAACTTCAATCTTCATTACCTGATGTTTCTTAGCAAAAACTATACCAACATGGCAAATCAGTTCAGGTAAATTACACACAGAATAACCCCCAAAACAATTGGTAACTTATCATGTCACATCCTGCAAACCAGTATCCCCCCCCCCCCCCAAAAAAAAAAACTCCTCCTACATTTTTTGTACAAAATCCATATATCTTCATTACTGTGATACATCACACAACAAATACAACTAAAAAAATACAAATATCTTAATACACAACTTTTTCAGGGCATTAATGCATGTGGTAACATGTGTAGCTTGGAGGGTGTGGCCTGTTTTTCCTTCTTACTATCCCCCTCCCTCCCCCCCCCCCCCCCCCCCCATTTGGAAGTGGTGCCAGTACTGGTGGCATAAATCTGGTGCACCCTGAAAAAGACTTACACATCTCACATGTATGACTGTTGATTGTGTCAGAAGCTGAAGTTTAGTGTTAATCTTCACTGGTGAGTTTATCTTGATTACCTGGCAAGGACCGTGATACCATGTGATGATTTTCTTTTCGCTCTTTGGGATGCGTGGGCTTGTCAGCATTATCTGCAGATCTACACAATTCTTTGCTAGCTTAGTATTGCATTGCCCTCCCATTCCAGACATTCAAGGGTTCTGCTGTCAGTTCTCCATATCTGCTTCCATGCTTCCAATGTTTTCATGAAATTTTGCAATGGCTTGCCATTTTTTCCCACCTTGAGGTTGAATGTTTGCAATGGCGACAGTGTTTTGCCATTGTACACTACTTCCTAAAATGCCTGTGCTTTCATGGATTTTTTTAAATTGAAAGCTATGACATTGTATGACAGTTAAGTATCCCAGTCACTGTGATAGCTATTCACACAGTGGTGTAACATTTTTCCAGTTGTTTGATGTACATGCTCCATTCTACTATTCTAAGGGGCTTCTCCCCAGCTTATGAACATGGAACAAGTGGCACAACTGCTTCATCAATTCTTATATAAAATTGGTGCCCTGATCCATGATTAACTTTTCCAAAACACTGTTTTTAGTAGCTAGTTATTCACAGGGGCCTATCCCAGTGTGTTGGATTGCTGATTCAGGATAGCGATCAGTTGCACATAAAGCAAGAAATGGTCTATTTTGTTTCAGACAAAGTGCTTCCTCATTGGTGTCTGGCTAAAAGTCCTAAAATGTCCATTACAATTGTTTCAAAAGGTTTATTAGCTTCCGTTATCCTTTGCAGTGTAATATTTTGATGGCTCAAATGTGCCCACTGTGTGCACTCCAGTCAGTTTTTAACATGCTGCTCTACATCTTGTTTCCACTTACCCAACCATTAATATTCAGCTACTCACTGTTACGTGCTTCTATGCCATCCCCAGGACTGGGTAATACATGATCATGAGATTGTTTTAAGACTTTCTCCCACAACATGCCATTCACCACATTGTGCAGTCCAGGCTTTGTCATATTACGCAACATATCATGTACAATGAACCAGTGGTGCATTGCACGTTGTTTACATTCCTTGTCAGCAGCTTATGCTTTCTGCCACTCTGCAATGGTATGACCTACTGTCTATAATACACCATTCTTCCTACTGAGGCCATCTGCATTACTGTGATTTCTACTGGGTTTATGGGATATTTCAAAATTGCTCATTTAGCTTCAGCATCAAGTGCTAACTACTTCAACACAGCCCGATCTGTTATTACTTTGAATTTTTTCCCATCCAAACAGCAACGGAAATTTGTCAAGCTATTTATAAGGCTCAGCACTTCCTTCTCTGTGATAGAATAATTCCTACCTGCTTTGGTTAACTGCAGCAGGTAGGCGATCCAGTGTTTTTTCCCTGCTCTCTCTTGACTTAAAACATAGGCTGATGCAGGATTACTAGCATCACAATAACATAATTCCTTTTTTGTAGTTCAAAAAGACCAATATTGGACTAGTTGTTAACAATTCCTTCTGGTTTTCAAATGGATTCGCATTCTAGTGTCCAGTGTACCTTGCAGTACTTTATCTGGCCAGTCTTCTGCTGCTACCTTCAGCTGACAATAACCATCTTGTAACTCCATTGTGGAAAAGTAAGTACCGGGTGATCAAAAAGTCAGTATAAATTTGAAAACTGAATAAATCACGGAATAATGTAGATAGAGAGGTACAAATTGACACACATGCTTGGAATGACATGGGGTTTTATTAGAACCAAAAAAATACAAACATTCAAAAGATGTCCGACAGATGGCGCTTCAACTGATCAGAATAGCAATAATTAGCATATCAAAGTAAGACAAAGCAAAAATGATGTTCTTTACAGGAAATGCTCAGTATGTCAACCATCATTCCTCAACAATAGCTGTAGTCGAGGAATAATGTTGTGAACAGCACTGTAAAGCATGTCCGGAGTTATGGTGAGGCATTGGCGTCGGATGTTGTCTTTCAGCATCCCTAGAGCTGTCGGCCGATCACAATACACTTGCGACTTCAGGTAACTCCAAAGCCAGTAATCGCACGGACTGAGGTCTGGGGACCTGGGAGGCCAAGCATGACAAAAGTGGCAGCTGAGCACACGATCATCACCAAACGACGCACGCAAGAGATCTTTCACATGTCTAGCAATATGGGGTGTTTTTTTTTTTTTTTGTTCTAGTAAAACCCCATGTCATTCCAAGCATGTGTGTCAATTTTTACCTCTCTATCTACATTATTCAGTGGTTTATTAACCCTAGGACGCCCAAGCCTTTTTTTCTAACTTGGATGCCTAAGGGGGGGTTCGGCGAGCCCACAGGTATTAAGTAAGTTTACTGACGAAAAATTACAACTTTCAAAATGGTTTATGTATTTTAACTAAGGCATCGGTTTATAAATGTTGTTGATTGTTATAAATATTGGATTGAGTGAATAAAAAATTGGCATATTACAATACAAAACACAGATGTGTTCATATACAATAGACTACTCTGAGTTCTCAACTTCAAGGCAAGAGACACACTTCACAATTTTTTCTGAACTTGTGTTACACACATTTATGACACTGTCCACAATACTGCTTTGGTTTACTTAGATTGTTGTACTTCTGCTTCTTTGTTTTAGCTTTTCTTACACAAATATGGCACCGACCTTTCCCTGCAGGAGACTGACGTGCTCCTGTTTTCCCTTCTTTGATTTTCTTTTGTAGAATAGTCTCCATTGATTGAACAATTTGGTTAGATAACCCTCTTGCTTTGGCACTTCTTTCTTCTACCTGCAATTTCACTAGTTTCAAACTAGCTTGCAGAAGATAAAGTTTCCGTTTGTTGTGTTTCTTTTCGTTCCATCTTGGATGTTTCTGGATGAATATGGTGGTTGCATCGATAGCACAAATGTCGATGAGAGAGTAAAATACAGATAGAGGCCATCTATTTGTTCCCCTCTTGCAGGTGTACATACACGCCATTTGATCAATGGTATCAGTTCCACCTTTAGTGGAATTATAATACTCATTTATCTCGGTTTTATTCTTCTCTCCTCCAACAGTACCTTTATCTTGGTGCATTGTTTTATTCTTCTCTTCTCCAACAGTGCCTTTATCTTGGTGCATTGTTGACAACATCAGTAAGTTTTTACTTGGTTTCGTTTTTGCTGTGTAGGACACCAAAGTTACTGGAGGCCTACGTGTTCGGAACTGCACTAACTCACTGCAAGTTTACAAGATAAATAACAGCTGACTGACCTCAACAATCACTTCCTCTGAAAGTAAACCGATTGTTGTGAATATCAAGAATACCAACCAACAAGAAACTAACTTGCATTGTTGTAGAGATGAGAAATATGAAATTCTACTAAGGGAAATTTTCTATAGCATGGAAGCCTAAGGCGGGGGTTTGTTGGACCCATAATAAGTTTATTTATTTTTTCTTCCAAAGCAGGAATTTTCTATAAAATATATTGACACTAACGTTTCATAAAATAGCCAACAAAGAATAACTCAAAGGGAATATGTAGTATGAAAGTTACTTGGGCAAAACCAGGGGACATAAAATAATTGTGGGTTCAACGAACCCCTCCCTTAGGCATCCTAGGGTTAAGTTTTCAAATTTATACTGACTTTTTGATCACCCGGTACATTGCCCCAAATTTTCCAGCGTTTCTATTATATTTGGAATTGAATACACTTCTGTAATTGTATGACTGTTGAAGTATCTACAGTGACAACAAAGTAGATAGTTCTTTACTCCGCCCAATCTCTTTTTCAGTGCGTTTACCACTAGTACACTCACAGGCTAGTACTTTTCTCAATAAGGCCATCATGTTATTGTTGGTTAATGAATTCTCCATCACTGGTTATTTATAGTTGCAACAAAATAGATTCTTCTTTGTCCTGTCCATGCTCTTTTTCAGCACTGTCTCTACTGGTGCACTCAATGAGCTAATACTTTTCTCAATAGTGGGGAGATATCGCTTAGTATTCCACAAGAAAAGAATTGGGATTTCATCACATTGTTGCTGGTTAATGAACACCTCAGTCACTGGTTGTAAGTGATGGAGCACCTTATATGGTTTATGATACACAGGTGACTTATTCCCAGTTGGGATTCTGTATTGCACCTCAAGGTTCATTGGTTAAGATCCACAAGGATTAAACAGGTCCTCAGTTTTTTCTGTTCTTTTTTAAACACTTTATCTTCCCATGTGGTAGAGCCACACTGGGGGCTTGTTAATGGGTAGGGTCTGAATTCATTCGTATAAATCATCTTCATCTTGAACATCTAAATTGCCAAGCAACAATCCCTTGGATAATCTGTGGTCCCAGAATTAAAACAGATGGACAAACACAGTACTTTAAGCAAATGATCATTTTCCATTAGTGGCTCAACCAAACACATGTTTACAAGCAGCTCTGTGCCTTTGCTCATCTGTAGGAGTTTCCCTATACCTTGCGATACTTTAGCACATGAATTATCCTTAGTACTCTCGCGTGCAGCTAAATTGGTTCATCTTTCGTGAGACAAGAGCCTTACAGCAGAGTACCCTTGACAAATGTTTTCCCCAGATGAAGGCCAATTTTTGGAATGGTGCTTATAAGGAAAATCTAACCCCAAGATTGCACAATAACCATCACCCATAATAGAAAAACTTCCCTATGCTCTGGGAACTGCTTTGCCCCCACTTGAAAACTTAATGTCACCAAACTGAATGATTATTACCCCCAACTCCACATAACATATACTGTGGAGGGTTTACTGCCTCTTCCTGATAAGGTCCAATCCTGTGCTTGTGTGTCCAATAGATGCGTGGATTCCCTTCTATCTGCTATGCCTGTCAAGCAAAAATCAACCTCTGCATTCATTCCCATTGCATCAAAAGTTACTGGGAGCACCAATTGGTGATGCAGGGAGCTCTTTTTTCTGTTTAAAAATTGGCTATTTCCATTACAACCCTTCTTACTGTGACCATTACTTTCACTAGCCCCACTTTCAAAGTCCAATTCTTCCACATTTCCTACATTGTGGCTGATGATATTCATACTGTATGTGGCCCAACTGTCCACAGTGTTAACACTTGATGTCAGTGGAAAACTAAATCTCTTATAATGGACTCAAATTACCACATCTGTTTCTTGCAAAGTCATTGCTATGCCTACGGCTCCTGCTGTCCTTCAAAATTCTGCATGCACCTCTCTCAACATATTGGGTGATAATCCTCATAAAAAAATGCATCTCAGTGCCCTCTACTTCACTCCTAGCAGGACGACGGACCTTATTTGTGTTGTCATTGTCTGGTAACTCACAGGGATTAACACTCAAGTTTGTTATACTGTCTGTGAAACTTAACGTGGATTTGTACTGCTTCTGTGACCTCTTTTAATTGCTTGAGATAGTTCCTACAGCTAATCTGTTTTCTATATCATTGTACCAAACTTTCCCCCAGCACATAAAGTGTGGACATTACCCAACATCCCAGCTTTCCGGTTGTCAGTAGGTTATCCGCTAATGCTACTTTATCTTCACCTGCTTTGCCTGAGAAAGGGTCAACTGGGCTAGTAGTAGTAGCTTATGAGATGAGGACTGATAAATTAGACAAGGCTCTGTCGTTTTAAAGCATCTGGTTGCCTTTGCAGATAAGTATTATTGGCTCTCATTTCAGCTACCTGATCCAATAAAGACTGGATCATTTCCTCATCGCTTTTGATTCACTTTTTGCGAAGCACAGAAGGACAAATGGAATAGGATAAACACAATAGGATGACATGGAGAAAATATTAACTATGCTATAACATCTTTTATATTATTTCCCATTTATATCTGATATTTGAGAGGGTGCATACCAGCATCTCTCTCTCTTGCATTTTCCTTGAATTCGCTCAAGTTTATGTCCTCTTTAATGTTCACAAATTTCACCTTCAAATAAGTCTGCCGATCTAATGAGCCTGACATCATGTAATACATGAAGGAAACACAGCTGCAAAAGATAGTGTGTTTTGACTCATCATATTGCACAGATGATGCATGCGGGCCCATAGTCACTTTTGATACCAGTTATTATGGGTCAGGATGATCCAAGCAGTAGTGACCCCATATCTGATCAGGGTGACATTGTAGGCTGGGCAGCAGATATGAAGAGCCAGTTCATTGACTGTCATAGAATTAAGAAGCCATTGGAAATGACAACATGTTTATTCAGCGGAATTCCTACAGTTGGTGTAGACATTGCCCTGTGGCATGTGATGACCCTGGGCGATTGTGATTCCCAGCAAAGCACATAGCAGCAACAGTGAAGTCAGTCGAGAAAGGTGACCACAGCACTGGTGTGGTGTCAGTGTCTCTACAGGTGTGTAAGTACCTTAAGTCTGCAGTTGTCAGGTAAGTAATGGCAGCAGACTGATTGCCAAAGTGGCCTTGCTGCTAGGTGTGAACACTGGTCAGCCAGCAGCTCGCAGGGGGTTGGATGCAATTGAAGCCCGGTCTGTGAAGCAAGGATCCCTTGATGGTGCCCAGGAGTTGCTTGATGTCAATCCACAGCAGACCCCAGCTGAAGGGTACCTGTTCATGTCCCATCAGCATTAGTGCTAGGCATGGCTAGTGGCTAGTTGTGGATGAGATTGTTTTACCCACAATGGGTGTATGGCTGGTGTGGAGGCGTTCAATGTAGGCAGCAGTTGATGACACAATAATTAAATAAAAATGTGGGATATTTATAGATTTCAACATAGTTTGAAAATTTATTGGCTTATCTTGTTTAAATAAGCTAATTCTTTCAAATATATAAAACTATGTGCATCTTTTCTTTCTGTCAGGGTCACAGGGTTCACTTCCAGTTGGACTCAAAAGCAGAATCTGAAGAGACAAGCTGTGAAGACATGGCTGTTGCACAGAAGACAGCTCAGGCACCATCTGACTTTGCAGTGAAATCTCCACAGAAGTCATTTAGTGTATCAGAAATGAAATTAATATTTCCTGAAAGACTTGTGCCCATTGAGCCTAGTGAGAGTGTGACCTCTGGTTTGAGAGACTTAAGAATTTCTGCATTTAGCCTTAAAAGATCAAAAAGTATGAGTGCAGCAGATATGGCTCTTAACAGAAGTGGACCAGGATTTGGTGTGGCTAAAGAAGCACCAGATTTAGGAAATTTTCCACTAGAGGTTTTGAGCAATATATCACGTGCAGTTGAAGGTAAGTTGCAATGCTTTTTCCTAACTTCATCTACAAACAGATTGGATCACATACATTTAGCAGTAGTAGATATGTAGGATTAAAATACTTGCAGACAGAATATGTTTTATGTTTGATGACAGTTGTCTTCAGTTTTTAATTTAATAACTTACTGATACTTGAACAACTATAAACTAGGGAAACAAGCTATACAAAGAATTTTACATTTGTCTTTGTTTATCAGTTTCAAAAGTTCCATGCCCAGTTTGCTTGTTGAAACTAGCTGCTTAACTAACACAAAAGCACTTTTCAGGGTCATGACCATCATTCGTCAGTTAGACAAAGACAGGAGTCAACACTTTACTTTCCCCAAAGTGACACATTACACCACGTACCCTCCAAATCCCCCCCGCCCTGTTGAGGTGATTGATGTCATCATAATTCTTATCACCTAACTAGCCGAACGATTTCCTTAACTATTAAAAAGACTTTTGCTCTTATAACTGTGAATACAGACAACCTGAGTCGTGCATAGTGTATGAAGCTCCGGCACACGCATTCTTATTATTCATTTATTTAAAATCATGTATAAAATGGATGCCAAAACTCAGATAGGTCATGTACTTCTCACTTTTGGCGTAAGCCTCAAAATCCAACAGTATCCTTCTTTAGCAGGAAAAGTCAAGTATATCATATTCTGCAGACATGTTTCCTAAACCACAATTTTCTGTTGAGAGCAATAATGTCTCTGTATATTCTTTAACCACCATTTCTTGATCATGGTTGGCGGGAGTGGCCGTGCAGTTCTAGGCGCTGCTGTCTGGAGCCGAGCGACCGCAGGTTCGAATCCTGCCTCGGGCATGGATGTGTGTGATGTCCTTAGGTTAGTTAGGTTTAATTAGTTCTAAGTTCTAGGCGACTGATGACCTCAGAAGTTAAGTCGCATAGTGCTCAGAGCCATTTGAACCATTTTGAACCTTGGTCATGATTCTCCTGCATTGGGTCTACCTAATCTAATAATGAATATATATAAAGATGATGTAACTTACCAAACGAAAGTGTTGGTATGTCGATAGAGACACTAACAAACTCAAGCCCACACACAAAATTCAAGCTTTCGCAACCCACGGTTGCTTCATCAAGAAAGGATGAAGCAACCATGGGTTGCGAAAGCTTGAATTTTGTGTGTGTGTTTGTGTTAGTTAGTGTCTCTATCGACATACCAACACTTTCGTTTGGTAAGTTACAACATCTTTGTTTTTAGATGTATTTTTCCCACGTGGACTGTTTCCTTCTATTATATATGTCTCTACAGTCATGCGTTCTGAGACATTCAAAATTATCGTGAATGGAGGACAAATGGAAGTGTACAATGTTGAACAGGATACTGTACCTACTGATTGATTCACTCACTGACTCATCGTCACCCAGCCCAAACCATTAAGGATAGAAAGTTGAAATTTGCAAGGGTGTTAATCTTATACTAAAGGCATCATTTAAGAGGATTTTTTTAAAATTCCACTCCTAGGTGGTGAAATAGGTAATAGGAAAAACACACACACAAATCAAAAAAGTTTATCATATATATATATATATATATATATATATGAATATAATAGAGGGAAACATTCCACGTGGGAAAAATATATTTAAAAAGAAAGATGATGAGACTTACCAAACAAAAGCGCTGGCAGGTCGATAGACACACAAATAAACACAAACATACACACAAAATTCTAGCTTTCGCAACCAACGGTTGCCTCGTCAGGAAAGAGGGAAGGAGAAGGAAAAGGCAACCGTTGGTTGCAAAAGCTAGAATTTTGTGTGTATGTTTGTGTTTGTTTGTGTGTCTATCGACCTGCCAGCGCTTTTGTTTGGTAAGTCTCATCATCTTTCTTTTTAGATATATTTTTTCCATGTGGAATGTTTCTGTCTATTATATTCATATATAAACAAAGATGATGTGACTTACCAAATGAAAGTGCTGGCAGTTCGATAGACACACAAACATACACACAAAATTCAAGCTTTCGCAACCAACGGTTGCTTCGTCAGGAAAGAGGGAAGGAGAGGGAAAGATGAAAGGATGTGGGTTTTAAGGGAGAGGGTAAGGAGTCATTCCAATCCCAGGAGCGGAAAGACTTACCTTAGGGGGAAAAAAGGACAGGTATACACTCGCACACACCCTGTTCAACATTGTAGACTTTGTATTTGATGGCTGAATTCACTCATCTATTATGTCTTGCTTGTATTTTCTGTACATTCGTTTTTATTTTCCATTACTGTGCTGCAGATATCTCCAAACTTACCCTATTTAAGTTACATCTGGTTCTACACTGGATGTTAACACACTTCCCATTCCTTCCCCCATTCAATGTGACTTCACTAAAACTCAGCATCTCTTGAAAATGTCTGACTAGGGCCATATATCCTTTCCTACGGTCTTAAACTTATTTGTTGATCTGAGTTTGTTAATTTATGTATTTTAATCTAATGTGATTATATGTCCCTACTGATTGACTCTCTCACTGGCTCATTGTCACCCAGCCCAAACCATTAAGGATAGAAAGTTGAAATTTGCAAAGGTTGTTGATTTTATACTAAAGGCATCATTTAAGAATGATTTTTTTTTAATTCCACTCCTAGGGGGTGAAATAGGGAATAGGAAACACACACACACACACACACACACACACACACACACACACAAAAATCAAAAAAAGTTTTGCATCACACTGGTTCCCAGAACTCCGGAAGATAGCCATTGACTGTGGATATTGTATCACAGACACAGTTCCTTTGACTGTTCAGAGATGTCACAAAACCCGCCCAAAGATGTAAACAACCATGCATGAGCAGTACCTATTAGACAGAGGGGAGTCTGACAGCCAATCAGTTTCAGTCATTTGACCAGGAAGGAGGTACATGGCTCGTGTTGCCTGTAGTTCAACCATGCCTAGATGGTCAATACTGCAATTCAATCGTGTCTGCAATTTTACCTTGTGGCAGGAAGGGCTCTCAACAAGGGAAGTATCCAGGCATCTTGGAGTGAACTAAAGTGATGTTGTTCGGACATGGAGGAGATACAGAGAGACAGGAACTGTCGACGACATGCCTTGCTCAGGCCACCCAACAGCTGCTACTGCAGTGGATGACCACTACCTATGGATTATGGCTCGGAGGAACCCTAACAGCAACGCCACCATGTTGAACAATGCTTTTTGTGCAGCCATAGGACATTGTGTTATGACTCAAACTGTGCGCAGTAAGCTACATGATGCACAACTTTGTTCCTGATGTCCATGGCAAGGTCCATCTTGGCAACCACGACACCATGCAGTGCGGTACAGATGAGCCCACCAACATGCCGAATGGATCGCTCAGGATTGGCATCATGTTCTCTCCACCGTTAAGTGTCGCATATGCCTTCAAACAGACAATCGTTGGAGACGTGTGTGGAGGCAACCCAGTCAGGCTGAATGCCTTAGACACACTGTCCAGCAAGTGCAGCAAGGTGGAGGTTTCCTGATGTTTTGGGATGGCATTATGTGGGGCCGATGTATGCGGCTGGTGGTCATGGAAGGCGCCGTAATGGCTGTACAGCACGTGAATACCATCCTCCGACCGATAGTGCAACCATATCGGCAGCATATTGGCGAGGCATTAGTCTTCATGGATGACAATTTGCACCCCCATCGTGCACATATTATGAATGATGTCCTTCAGGATAATGACATCGCTCAACTAGAGTGGATAGTATGTTCTCCAGACATGAACCCTATCTAACACACCTGGAATAGATTGAAAAGGGCTGTTTATGGACGATGTGAGCCACCAACCATTCTGAGGGATCTACGCCATATCGCCGTTGAGGAGTGGGACAATCTGGACCAACAATGCCTTGATGAACTTGTGGATAGTATGCCACAACGAATACAGGCATCCGTCTAAAGAGAGAGAGAGAGAGAGAGAGAGAGAGAGAGAGAGAGAGAGTGTGTGTGTGTGTGTGTGTGTCAAAATCATTATTAATTAACTATTGAAATATTTTTGAAGTTAGATCTATGAAAATTGTTGTTTGACTTCTCGGTTAGAAATAAAAAACAAAATGTGTTTCAGTGTTTTTGGATATTTAACACCTATGGGGGTGTTCTATGAAATATTCAGTTATGAAAACATTTTGAAATCTAAGTGTATGAAAATTTGAATTAGAAAATAATGTATTTCACTGTTTTTAGAAATTGAACCCCTGTGGGGATGAATCAGGAGATGAAAGCTTTTATGGAAGTATTTCATTGTTGTTGTTGTGGTCTTCAGTCCTGAGACTGGTTTGATGCAGCTCTCCATGCTGCTCTATCCTGTGCAAGCTTCTTCATCTCCAGTACTTACTGCAACCTACATCCTTCTGAATCTGCGTAGTGTATTCATCTCTTGGTCTCCCTCTACAATTTTTACCCTCCACGCTGCCCTCCAATGCTAAATTTGTGATCCCTTGATGTCTCAAAACATGTCCTACCAACCGGTCCCTTCTTCTTGTCAAGTTGTGCCACAAACTTCTCTTCTCCTCAATTCTATTCAATACCTCCTCATTAGTTATGTGATCTACCCATCTAATCTTCAGCATTCTTCTGTAGCACCACATTTCGAAAGCTTCTATTCTCTTCCTGTCCAAACTATTTATCGTCCACATTTCACTTCCATACATGGCTACTTTCCATACAAATACTTTCAGAAACGACTTCCTGGCACTTAAATCTATACTCGATGTTAACAAATTTCTCTTCTTCAGAAATGATTTCCTTGCCATTGCCAGTCTACATTTATATCCTCTCTACTTCGACCGTCATCAGTTATTTTACTCCCTAAATAGCAAAACTCCTTTACTACTTTAAGTGTCTCATTTCCTGATCTAATTCCCTCAGCATCACCCGATTTAATGTTTCTCTACAAATTGTAAATAGCCTTTCGCTCCCTGTATTTTACCCCTGCCACCTTCAGAGTTTGAAAGAGAGTATTCCGGTTAACATTGTCAAAAGCTCACCTCAACCCCAAAGTTTTTATTTCTTCTCCATGAATTTTAATACCTACTCCGAATTTTTCTTTTGTTTCCTTTACTGCTTGCTCAATATACAGGGTTATAAATGCAAAATCAATTAGGGGTAATGCAGGAGTAGGTTTATTAATGAATAAAGAAATAGGAGTACGGGTAAGCTACTACAAACAGCATAGTGAGCGCATTATTGTGGCCAAGATAGACACAAAGCCCACGCCTACTACAGTAGTACAAGTATTTCATTATGCAAGCATTTTTTGAAGAAATATCTGTGGAAATTTTTATTTGGCTTTTCTGTTAGAAATGAAAATAAATCACTGTCTTTAGTTCCTCAGCCCCTAAGGGGGTTGAAATGGGGGAGGGTGAAATGTTTTATGAAAATATTTCATTGTGAAAGCATTTTTAAAGCTGTATCTATGACAATTGGTATTTGCCTTCTCAGTTAAAAATGAAAAAATACATGCTTCACCTTTTTTGCAAATTTAACCCCCAGGGGGTGGAATAGAGCCAGACTGATTCACTGACTCATCCTCTCCCAACCCAAAACCGCTAAGGATAGAAACTTGAAAATTTGGATCGGGTTTGGATCTTATACTGTAGGCCTTGTTTAAGAAGGGATTGTTTCAAATTTGAAAATACGTACTAGGAAATTTTGATGCTAGAACTACAGAAGTTGGTATTTGGTTTTTCAGTCAGAAACAAAAAAAATATATGATTCAGCATTTTTGGAAATTCAGCCACTAAAGGGGTAAAATAGGGAATGAAAATTTTTAAGAAAATGTTTTGTTACGTCAAAATTTTTTTAAAGGCAAATCATTGAAAATGTGTTGGAGGCAAAATTTTGTATGAAAATACCACCGCAAGAAGCAAAAAGTGTGATGAACGAAAACCTTGGACTCCAGAATCGCTTTTTGGTGAGCAGTACATTCAGGAAAGACGTTGCTTTTATGACCATTTTTAGCGTGAAAAGTTTGGAAGGTGTTGCAGTTTGTGAATAACTTAAAAATTTGATTAAAGAAAAAAATGGAGGAGTGGGAAATCTGTGTGGGCCTCAGAGTCTATGCAAGCGAAGCAGCGGGTACTAAGCTGGTCATTAATACTAAGAGGAATTGCCACAATTGTGTCATCATGGATAATGCTAGTAAAACATAAATTCTTAATGTGTAGTTAACTTTGTATTTGTATTTTCCAATTGTTCAGATCACCTGCAAGAGAGTGATGGTGTATTATTAATGTACCATTTCTCTGTGCTTCCTCTTTCAATCATTGTAATGAATGTAGATAGGAATGCAATCATCTGTCATGAGACATATCTTGTACACCTCTTGCTTTTTAATTAATTAATGTTTAAAACATACGTAGACTCTGAAGCATAGTAAATCTAAATTTCATCACTGAGTATGTGATTATGCTAAATGTCCGAATTAGTAAATATTCTTTACTTTTAATAGTACTGTTCAATTGTATCTCATTTTGTGTAGGGATGTAAAGGAATCGATCATTATAGTTTTAAAGAAGACAGTAAAAGACTAAGAAACTTACATTAAATGTAAATAAGAAAATATATAACAGATAACTGGATGCGTAATAGGTGTACCTCCGCTTAGTCCATACAGAATGTAGACTCTCCTGAGGCTTATGGTACATCTCTGTCACCATTGTGTGCCTGTGGCATTGAGAAGAATATTCCAGTAAGTAGTTTCTGATATTCCTATCAAACCAAGGACCTCAATTTGCTGAATATAGGCTCAAGATCATTTGTATTCAACTTCAAATATACCATGTGAATTCTTTTTAAATTTTCCAAAATATTTTAAATTACTATTGGATATAACTATATGTCTCTGTTCTTTTTGTAAGTAATCATTTTCACAACTGTTGACATTAAATCATTTGTATCAAATTCTTTTTATTTTATTTCAAACATTTAGTTCTGTAGAACCAAATTGAGGAGCAAATCTCCAAAGTAACGGAATGACTCGGTACATGAAATTTCAATATAAAAGTAATAACAGATAAAAAAAAATGTTCATGAACAAAAAAAAAAAGACAACCCGTAAGTTTATGTACATGCAATCAACAATATAACATGGGAATCAGCTAAATTTTTCAAGAAACTCCTCAACAGAATAGGAGGAGGAAACCCTTCAGTTTCGATTTGAAACCCCTTGCATGACTGTTAAGATTTTTGAATTCTTGTGGTAGCTTATTGAAAATGGATGCAGTAGTATACTGCACGCCTTTCTGCACAAGAGTCAAGGAAGTGCGATCCTAATGCAGGCTGCATTTCTTCTTAGTATTAACTGAGTGAAAGCTGCTATTTCTTGAGAATAAGCTGATATTGTTAACAAACAATGGTAAAGAATATATATATTGAGAGGGCAATGTCAGAATACCCAGACTAATGAACAGGGGTTGACAAAAGGTTCGCGAACTTACACCTTTACTGTCCGAACCATCCATTTCTGAGCCAAAAATATCCTTTGAGAATGGAAAGAGGTACCCCAAAATATAATACCACACATTCAAGTCAGGATTAGGGGACCTGTAAATAACAATTAGAAGTTTAGTTTCACTAAATTCAACTGCCCTTGCACAACTATCAAATACCTGTTCAGTGCAGTACTGTGATATGTCTATGGACTCAAATGGAATACTTGTTTTTTAAGTACATAGCCACTCCCCCACCTCGCAAAGAACTCATTGATAAACAGCCAGCTAATCTGTATCCTGGTAAAGGGAGCCTCTGAATTGTCATATTATTTAAGTGGTGCTCTGGTATACCAGTAATGTCTGAGTCAACATCTATAAGCAGTTTACTAACTTTATTTCTAATACCTCTTATATTTTGATGAAATATGCTAATTCCTTCACTACTTGAATACCAGACCACCTCTGAAAGTGATTACTTTGTAAGAGGGACTTTCTTTAACAAGGGATACCTATCAGCTGATTTCAGTATAAAAAAGGTGCAGCTCTATCACCAACTACTACAGAATTTTTCCATGAGTGGTCCCACCACCGACCACTATGCTGTCACCTATAAGGTTTGCCAGCCTCCCCTTCCAATACCTATTGAGGTGCAGGCCATGTATAGTGAAACCCAATCTATTGATAGACCAGAGTTGCCACAAGTTCTGGAAATCAGGGGATTTCAAACATGTCAGGAAAATCAGAGAAATTTTTAAAAAAGTTGGATAATTTCATTTTTGTAGATGAAATGGTTTGTTTACTGCAATGTCATGCATTGTCATTGGCTGGACACAGCTGAATATGTGTGTTGCTCCCCTACTTCCTCATTCCTACTGCTTCTCCCCTTTCTACCACTCCCCTCATCTTGCAGTCAGTGCTGTCACCATTTCTTGCCAGTGAGAGGCAGGGAGCTGTAAGGAGAGGATTGTTTGGATCTGATTCTGAGAGATTGTTGACACAGTGGCCAGACAGTGGTCATGTCTGCATGAACTGTGTCTGGGTGGTTGTGTGAATTATGTGTGCTCTCGTTTTCTAACAAAGGTTCTGGCCAAAAATTTAGTTCTCACATTGTGAGTGTCTTTTCTATGTGCCTGCCTGCAGCTCAGGGATCATTTTACGATGAACTGCTAGCTATCCTCATTAGTATTGATTCTCAGAGTATTTGTGCAAGTTATCTATTGCATGGATTGATCACTGCAGTCTCATTTCATCAACATGGTGTCTGTGACATTTCCGCAACAGGTCAAAATCACCGGTGGTTTTTGCGGGTATCTCTAATGGATCAGGCCTGCCGATCTGAAGCCCATTGTTTCCCACTAATGTGTAGGCCCTGCCAGTGGGATCTAGTATCACCAATCTGTCTGCAGACTGGGTCTGTCTGTGTGTGGCGTAATGCGGCAGATTTTCGTGGTTTAACCATGTACCCAAGACTATGGTGCTCCTCGGCAGGCCAGAGCCAACGGGCAATGGGTTTCAGGAACTGTGATTGTCTCATCACCAGTACATTGTACAGTGCAGCGTTGTATAGACATTTATTGTAGTACATTTTGGCACTTCGAAAGTATGGACAATAAGAAGAAAATTGAGACAGTCACTGGCAGTTTGTATGCTATGTACTCATATGTTTCTCAAAAGAAAAATCACACAATGCCTGTAAAATAATAGGCACAACACAATGGATAATAACTGACAATAACGAACATAGGAGAACCAATATTTTATTGGCGGTCACCTATAGTGTTAGTTTACACAATTCTTCTGTGCCTTATATGCTTCATTCAAGAGGCCTACCTTCTTCTGAGATTATTTCTGAAAACAGTGAAGGTATTTTAAATCTGTCTTGCGACTCCAAGGAAATGCCCATTTTTGTCACCAAATGTGTTTTATTTCATTAAAATAAAATAGCAACATTGGTCTTAATGAAACACACATACCATTTTACTTGCTGTCTCCACCTGGAAACAATTCATTACAAATGATGTCGGTGTTAGTACCTAAGATTTTTACTCACACAGGGAAGAAATACAGAAGTCCTTACATATTTTTGGAGATATTAGAATTTGTCAGGGAAAATGTTAAAACTTGTCTGGAAATCGGGAAATAGGGAAATGTCAGGGAATTTTAAATGTGACCCATGCCGTCTGCCATCAGTGCCTTCTCAAGCTCCTGGTTTACATGTCTGACAGCAGCATTAAGATAAGTTCAATCATGATGCTGAAACAGTAGCATGAAGTGGACATTAGTGCTGCCAGTTTGAGTAGCTATCTTTACCTACATCATACTCCCCACCCCCATCAAGACTATTCCCAGCTCAACCCACAATTACTACCTGATCCACTTTTTGTAAAATTCCTGCATAACTCCCCTACGTTAACAGTTGCCTGAGCCAACACTCCACCGCTTCCTGCAACTGCTGGCCCACACCTCTGCCATGTGAACTACATAGCACCAGAACCTTTTTCTTTCTGTCAGAATTTGCAAGTGACTGAGACTCCTTAACTGCTGAGAACTGCTTCATGTTTTGTGCACCTACAGCTAAAAGAGGCTGCTCTCCACTAAACTCTTGACAGTTGATCAAATCTATTGGTTACACACAAAGTACAGCTGTCTGAATATCTCCTCTTCCTGGCTACCATTTTACCAACTGCTAGTTTCCATTCCCCAGAGCCCTTCACCCTCTTCAACCTATCTAGTTCCTCCTCTGCATCTTGTAACTGCTCCTGACAGGCGCAGATCTTACACTCCTGCTCCTCTATCAACTTATTTCTGCTACACATTCTGCATTTCCAGAAGAGACTCTCACTAGAATGCTCACTGGCTTCCTCACTGCATTGTCCCAGTAAAAATACTTTCAACAAATCTCTCACCATAACATACTAATCACAAACCCATGACAAATCCCACACTTCTCATGCATTGTAAAATGTGAACAGTTATTGAAAAAGCTAAACATCTATGTTACCTAAGTTCAATTACTACAATAGGACTGTTTAAAGAACTAACAGTGGCGATTCTGGTACCGCACGCCGCGGAATTTGAATCCGCGCCAGAGGTCATGGACGTCTAAGACCCCTAGAGGTCTCTGCACCATCGCGCCATAAGCTGTGGTGGCGCGTGCCTCCTGGCCTGCTTTTAGTGTGAGGGCGCCACAGTGGAACACGCGGTTTCAGCGGCCAATAGCGGCGCCCCCGATGGAGTATTTAAGCGCCTGCCTCTCGCTCAGCCAGCCACTCTAATTTCGCGTACATCTGTGGACACATCGCCTCGCGTTGGACAGCTTACTTACTTCCTTGTTCTGTTTACGAATGGACAGGTTTGTTAGGTTTCCTTGTGACTCCATTTTTCGATCTTGTCATTGTTCGTTCTGTCCTTCGTTGGTCATGTTCGTCCTCTCTCGTTGTGTTGTTGTTCGCGGGCCTCTCCTCGGGTCCCGCCACGCTTTCCATCATTTCAACCCCGCGACTGTCCCTGTCGCAGTTACAACAGTGATCACAAATTTCGCTCTACTAATAAAGCAACTACTTTTATTAATACTACTAAACCATAACTAATACCAGTACCACAAAAACTTCACATAATTTCTTATCTAAAACCAAAAAACACTCAATGAAATTAAACACAGTGAATGAAAGTTTTACTGAAATATTTCACCACAAACAATAAGAAATGTCAGCTGAAAATTACCATACAAAATTGAATAAACAACTTCATCGGTCAAACAACTATGATGAAAATATCAGATAGTTCATATAAATTGATACCTTAAGTACTATACATGCCACTAAATTGACACACATTAAGTCCATAAACAACTCAAATCTACACAACTATTCTTAAACTATTCACAAGAATTCTGTCACACATGTGCATACCACATAAATGCAATTTTGCATCAAAAATCAGATAATCTTTCTGAAATAGATTACCATTCTGGGGAAAGACATGAATTATTAGCCAACTCCACATTGTGTTGAACCTTCACTTCAAAGGAAGCACTATTAAACCACACCAAAGCTGCCAATTCAGTATAGAAAACTTCTACCTGGCATAAACCTGTATCTTATTTTGAAAATAGCTATACTGACATCAGTGTCTGAGGTTTGTTTTGAATAAATATTTGACTCAACAAAACATGCAGCTAATAGATTTACCACAAAATATGACTGTATAGTTACACTAAACTGTTACTCCTTTGGTACCTTTACTGTAGTAACTTATAATTCTGATATGTTATGAATTATTGCCAGGTGTTCTGTATGTGAGTTGGTAATATGTTCAAGTTTGATATTCACTGTTCCTGTTTCAGAAATAGCATGTTTGACATTAGTGCCCTGGGCTTTGATTCTAGATGTTAACTGTAAATAAGCAACATTCCTATCTAGCGTATTACTTAAATCAGCATTTGAGGTACCAGTTTTAGCACCTAGATCAGTATTCAGCTCAGTACTCAATTCATCAGTTCCAGACCTGCCCTTAACTGACCTCGCAAATTCTTAAACAATTATTGCAAGTGCACCCCCATGACTCTCATTATCACTGGCTTACAGTGCTCACAAGAATATATTTATTCTTTATTGTAGTAGGCCACTAAACCAGTATTTCAGGTTGTTAAACCACTTATCATCCACAACACACCACCGCAACCAGCTACTAAGAAAAGTCGGTTTGAACTGATGACCTCTCATCAAATCACTTGGGTAGCTTACAAGCGTCAGAAAGAACGAGGTACTGTTGACGCTTCACAGCTGTACTAAATATTTTCGAAATTAATTCACTGATTGCAAATTTCTTGACATCGGCTGTATTAGGTAGAGTTCCACTACCCAAAATCTTTGGCTGGACTGGGACTTGAACCCAGATTTTCCACTTATCATGAGTGATAACCTTAACCACTTCAGCTACTGATGTATGCTTGCTGGACCAACCCAAACTTCCACATGTCACATTGTCTACATCCTTATATTATGGTCCACTAAATTTGTCACTTGATGCTGGCAACAGTACTTGGATTCCCACAACAGTAAGAAAGAGACAACGAGGAATCGAGACCAATATTGTTAACGTCATGTACCCACCAAGGCTTGTAATACTCACATGACTGTCTCAAAGATTACATTGTTGACCATCCACAATTACATTAAATTTTTTGAAATGATTTAGTGGGCAATGGTATAAGGGAAGTAGACGGTGTGACACTTAGAAGTTTGGGTCTGTATGGGGAACATGCACAGATAGCCAAAGTTGTTAAGGCGAGCGCTTGCAGTTAGTGGGAAATATGGGTTTGAGTCTCAGTGTGCCACAGATTTTCATATGTCACTATCAGGTATTAGAACTATACCAGATATAGCTGATATCAATAAATTTGCAGGTAATTAATTAATTTTGAAAATTTATATAGCTCTTGGCATCACGACTCCAATGCCTAGCTGAAGTTATGTGAAGGACCTGCGGCACTGGAGCTGGGTGCATAGCTGCAACTGCCTTAGACTGCCTTAAACTGCTGTTGTAGCCAAAGTACTGCTGACATAACTGAAGCCCTCAGTTTCCAGAGTCGACAATCTTCAGACTCGTGGATTTTCAAAACTCTTATTCGATGTAATTATTGTTGAGGAATTTAGTAATTATTCCTCAAAAGAGTAATTCTTCATTAAGTCTTCAGCTTCGATGTCTACAATGGCTTATGCAGTGCCATAATTGTGGTTGCTCAGAACAAGTATTCTGTATCACAAAAGGGGCCAGAATGAAATATCATATGTCGAGTTTACTATTTAGTTACATGAAGAATTTTTTGGTTACATTTGTTTATTGGTTTTATTTTTGTCCTCTGTGTGAGGTGTTTGAGAAAAGAAATGAGAATGACAACATTGCAAGTGATCTGGCAATGCTGTGTTGTTTTATTTGTGTAGACCAGTGAGTTCATCTCTTCCAACACTGCCAGAAGTACAACTCTGCACAGCTGTAACATGATTTTTGAGAGTGCCATCAATGAAGTTGTGTTTTTGTTATTTGTTATTAAAAAGGAGCAGTGGAATTTAGAGCAATGTTATGCTATCAAGTGTTGTGTTAAACATGAGGAATTTGAAAAGTGGTAGCTGGCCTATGGGGAACAAACTTCTACAAAATTATACCCACCTCCTCTTTTTAAATGATTTATATATTGTATCTAATATTTATAATTTGGAACACTTCGTTACAGATCAAATTGATCAATACTCTTTTAGGTCTACTTAATGAATGCTGACGTCACTTATTGTGATATCATCACTTTTGTAACTACCTTCTAGATTCCATTACACAAAGCGTGTTTCTGGGCTGGGATGAAGGAGGCAGAGAGAAATTTACCAAAATGCTGTTGTCAACCTAAACTGCAGATATGCCGCATCCAGCCAAACTCAGGCATATGAATGAAAGAAACAAAATTCTGCTCACATTAGGTGGTTTGAAACTAAATTTTTAACTAACAAGAAAACACTTTCTTCTGTCTACAGCCACATTCATCGATTAAAGAAAGACATGGGGAAACCCATGACTTGTCCCAAAGTGATATGTACACTGCATATTCTTCATCCCCCAGTTATGGAGAAACACAAAAGGAGTCGGAGCTGACAAGGGCTTTTTAGGATAAATACTTCTGATAGACAGAGAGAGTGCAGCAGGCTGTTTCAACACTGCTCCATAGGGCATGGGGGGAGGGGGGGGGGGCTTTGAGTGATAGCCAGGTTGCCCGCATCAGGCACAGATTAAATTAAGCTATCTGCTAGGCAGCCCTATTCGCATGCATTCTGGACGTGTTTGAGCAACCTCTCCACTTCTGACTGGGGGCACTCAGTCAGTACAATCACATTGACTATGATACTGCTGCCTGTCTGCTCACATGTCAGCCATTTGCCTTTATGCCTAAAAAGAAGAAAATTACAACATATATAAAGAAAGGCTATCAGAACAAGCTGAAAACGAGCCTGGTATTAATAGATCTTACATCAGCCTATGACACTGTCTGGACCGAAGGACTACTGCTCAAGCTTACTAGAATTATCAAATGCAATCAGACATGCACATTACTAAAAAATATGCTGACAGGCAGGAAGATCAAGGTCTGTCTCCATGGAAAGAGCAGCAAAAGCATGGTCATAAACAATGGCCTGCCGCAGGGGTCAGCCCTGGCAAAGGATGGGGCCCCTCCACGCCCACACCAACGTGGTGACCAAACCAAAAGTTCTACTGTCATCTCCGTAAACATGTTAGTTTTTGAATCAGGCGTCACAGGATGCGGGCTGTGATGTTCTCCATGCGTCTAGGTAAGATTACTCATTAACATGGTCCATCATGAGATAGAAGTGGTCGAAAACGATTGAAGGGTAGTGGTTGTAAGGGCAGAGGAAAAAAAGTGCCAGGGCAAGAGCCAAGGGAAGAAACCTCTGTGACAGTAGGACGGGTATTAAGGGCAGTAGCGGCTTGCTATCTGCGACAGTGCATGCAAGGTGGGGTTGTGTTAGTTCGAGGTATCGTGCATCGTTACCTTTGTCGTTGTTGGAGCTTGTTGCGGCGCTTGCTGCAGTTGCTGCGTCCCTGCAACAGTTCAAGGTCATTGTAGATTAGTGGGCGATCAGTCATAGATCGGCTCACAGACGGTGTAGGGAGTGTGTGTGGCTGGTTCGCGTGCTGTGTACAGTATGGTTTCCCTGCGGTTGCCTGTTTTTTGGCTAGTCGCACATCTGGGTTTCCAGTAATAACTGTGTTGCAGGGGCTCGCCAGTACTGTCATGTTAGCGTTCTATAGGCCATAGATGTTTAGTTCCTAACCAGTAAAGTGCCCTGGCACCGACCCTTTTTAATTTATACATATCTGATATGCCGAGCACCAGGTCGCGTAAATTTGCGTATGCGGATGATTTGGCCATTGCTTACCAAAGCAAAAATTTCGAAGATCTTGAAAAAACATTGAATGTGGACCTTCAAGCCCTGAACACCTACTACCTTAAGTGGCATTTGCATCCCAATAAAACGACCAGTACCATAATGCACCTTAATAACAGAGCTTCAAGCAGGAAACTACAGCTTTCCCTGAATGACCGGCATATCAGACATGAAGATAAGCCCAAATATCTGGGAGTAAAATTAGACCGCACACTAACGTATAGCTCCCATCTGGAAGACACCAAACAAAAATTAAAATCTTGAATTTCCATTATGTCTAAACTGGCCAGAACATCATGGGGTTGCGGAGCTAATACGCTAAGGACGTCAGCATTAGCCCTCGTGTACAGCGTGGCTGAATATTGTTCACCAGTCTGGGCGAAAAGTGCACATGTAAATAAAGTAGACACCCAATTGAAAGAGACGATTAGAATTATCTCAGGCACACTTAGGGCTACCCATGTGACTGGCTCCCAGTCCTTGCCAACATAGAACCCCCTGATATAAGGCGCTCCATGGCGATCTCAAGAATATATAGGAAGATCGTACACAATCCAGAACTCCCTATACACCAAGACTTATCACCCAGCAACAGGCTAAAATCTAGGTCCCCCTTTTGGAAGATTGGCAGGGAATTACAGGACTTCGACCCAAAGCTAGCCTGGGGGGAATCATGGCGCAAAGGAACACACAAGAACCAAAAGCTTATCGATGACCCCAGCAAGAAGATAAATGGTTTTGATCTCCCTCGGAAGCTCTGGGTTGCCTTAAATCGCCTTAGAACAAGCGTGGGAAGATGCAAACATCTAATGAATAAGTGGGGACTTGCGGCGAGTCCCCTGTGTGAATGTGGTGAAATCCAGACAATGGACCACCTACTGGTGTGTGAAGTGGTAGGATATAGTGGTGAACTGAAGGACGTACATTACCTGCCTGACCTAGCCATAGATTGGCTCAAAACTATAAGTAGCATTGTGTACTGTTGTAATTTCCTGGTGGATTGTAATGACACTGTAATATTTGCCTTGTATATGCCAAACGAATAAATAAATAAATAAGAAAACTGGGAAAGCATAAACTTCCAAATTTATTTTACCCTGTTCAGAAGTAAAGTAGGTTCAAAACTGAATCTTGAAAATAGCAAGAAATGCTAGAAATTACAAACTATGTTCAACCTAAAAAAAGCTTGTTATTACCTTTTATTTGTGGTGTGTGTGCTCATTTGAAACTTCCTGGCAGGTGAAAATGTGTCCTGGTAGCACCCTGTTGGGTCACCTTAGAAGCCAGTCAGTGAACTGAGGTGTATTTCATGAAAGACTGAAGTATGCACAAGTTCCGCCCATATATAAAAGTCAAGATAAGGGAGTGTCCTCTAATTAGAGATTTATCTCTTTCCTTCTTGTCATCTTAAAATTTTTTTAGCATGATAGCTTATAACAGAATACTGTTCTGGGAATAACATTTTAACAAGGTTCAGTTTGGTTTCCGTGAAAGCTTCTGTGCCAAGAAAGCAATATACGGTCTTACAAACCCAGTCCTGATATAACTAAACAGTAAAAATTACACAGTTGGTATTTTCTGTGACTATTTTGGCCTTGGTCCCCCTTCCCCTCCACCTCTGCTTAGGATTAGTACTTGACCCACTCCTGTTCTTGATTGATACAAATGTTTTACCCAGGACATTGAAGTAGTCTTCAAAAACTTTGATGTTTGTTGGTGACCCAAGTATACTGATAAAGGTCGAGAATTTCACAAATACACCCATATCAGACACAGGCAAGATTAATGGAACAGGCTTACAACTGATTCGCAGCAAACAGCTAAACTCTTAATCTTTCAGTGACTAATACTATATCAAAAGGAAAATTCACTTGTGAAACCCTTAAAATTACAGGATGGGCTTTTGGAAACATTTTTGTTTTTCTCGGGAAGGAAAGAGGAATAGATTGGGGGTCACTCAGACCATAGGTTGAGAGGTTTGAGGTTGACAGTAGGGTTGCCAGGTATTCTAACTGATAGTAAGAGAGATTCTGAAAATTACTAGTAAATTGTGCAATGTAGGAGGTGACACTATACTATTATTGCTTTATATAGTATTACAATTTTTAGCTGTGATGAGTCCAATTGAATTTTTATTCTCACATACTTAAAATATATGAAACACTTGAATGTGCAAATACGGTAATAAGTGTCTCCAATTTGATTTACACCCAGAAAGAAACTTATCATCTTTCACGTATTTCAAAAATTCTTTACATCTTAAATTGAAATTTGCTACAATTTGTATTTCTACTCGTGAGTTCAACAGAACTTATGTTTCTCACATGAGGTTGTTATTTTGAAAACACACTTTCTGTATGGTCCTCAGATCTGGGATACTGATAACTAAACAAAGAATTTTTGCATTTAGAATCGCAAAACACAGATGCCTTCTCGCAAGCGTTACCAGAAAGATCAACTTTTATCATTTAAAATTTCCCTGACACTATAGATCTCACCATTCAGTTAATTTTCATTTACATCAAATTCAAAATATTTTAAAACATCTTGTAGCTCACTGAAATAAATTTCTTTGATTGGGCAAGGAGGAAGAAGATAATTAATCTGCATATTCTCTGAAATATTGAAATAGTTAAATATGAATTTAAATAATTTTCTGTTGTTTTTTAATACTTGTATCTAACAAATTCAAAACTTTGTATATCACAGTAACAAAATAATTATCATTCATTCTCAGACATACTTTCTGATGTTCCTTTACAACAGTGTAAGTATTCATTATATTTGGATTTGCTTTTTTATGTGCTTTCAACTCTTGAGAAATATGTTGACAATGTGAGAAAGAATCTAAAGTAGGTCTGAAGAATCAAGTCCTTTCCCGATTCACTATCACTAAAATGCTTCTGTAAAATTCTACTGTAATCCTCAACCTTCTCATATAACTTGTAATGGCATCCCAATTAGATAAAATTCTATCCTCAGTAGGTGTGAGTGAAAGTCACCTGGTGGGCACATGCCTCAATATTTCTGACTATTCTAATTCTACTGATGTAAAAAATAATCGCAACTTCTCTCTGTGTTTAGATGAAGAAGAAAAGTGGCATATAATTTTAAGACAATTACTTCAACAACTAAATGTAATGAATTGCACTCATTTTTACAAGTATTGTGTGTATAGCAATTGGCACTGATCATTTCTGGAGCTAAAACATTTTTCACTATTTTTTCTGTCATTGTGTGTCCACATGACATTTTTCCTATGAGTTTGATTATCAAACAACTCTCTTAAGTTTAGACCTGTTGAAGAAGGTAGAGATTTTGGTATTTTGTTTTATCTCCCATTTCTTACTTTTATGACCTATGAATTAAAGAATATGTAATTACTACACCATTTCGAAGTATGATACCATGTTTAATTACAGTTAAATATAAAAATACCCTTGATGAAGTGGCCCAACAAAACTAAACTTTGCATTACACTTGGCCAAATATATTACATTATTAATTGCCTGCAGTAGATTCATGTTGTAGGAAGTCATTGTTCGCTCTGTGTGAGATATTCTTTTGGCTTTGTTTGTTTTCAATTTACACAGAACAATGTGCTTTGATTGTTTTCACTAGGCAAATCAAAATAATTTTCCTCCCGGTCTGAAAGATAAGAACACCTTAACGAGCTTCCTCATTGCTGGTGTTTAATGGTACTCATCATTACTTTCACTACTACACTTATATAACAACAGCCATACTGTAACTGTACAAGAGAAGAGAGAAGCACCCAGTGACACAGCCCCCACAAAAGGAAGTTTGAGGAACATAACCATTTCTGTATCTTCAACTTCTGGTCTGTAGTATAACAAAGTTTATAATTTAGTTCCATGTGGCAGTTGTAGAATCTATACCAGCATGAACTTACATAAATGCACATTTGAGTACATGCTTATAAAACTAATTTCATGTTTCCAGTGGTGCTTATGTGATGCATAGTAGGTTCATTACTGTTTTGGAAAACAACTATGGTGCCAATTTACAGTTCCTGCTGTCAGTCAGAAAATTTCGATAATCAAAGTTGAATCAGTGAAAATCGAAAAAATATTCCACTTCAACGCACAGTATTATTGTATTAGAATGAAAAATGAGAGAAATGTAAGCCGAGAGACCGAAAAAAAGGCTAAAATACGTGAAAATGTGGGAAACATGGTAGACTTGGCAACCCTAGTTGAGAGTAGTCTCTCTGTGTTGCTCATCCAGGGGTGAGTGACCTGCCCTTTCTTTTTAATCTCCTCCCAGAGAAAGGAATTACTTTTACCTTTTTTTGTGTCTATCAGCATTACTACACATTTTGCCATGTGAAGGTAAAAACTGGGCACTAATTCTCATAATTTATTAAAAATGTGATATGATGGATACAGCTGTATGTCATATTTACTTTTAAACTGTGCACTATTGCTATTATCTGGAACATGTTAAATGAGGAAGAAAGATGTGTTTTTTTCTTAAGCTTATAGTTGTGCAGCATCAGTGATATAAATAAAACCTAGAGTGACTGTCAGGGAAATTTGAATAACGAATGCTTCATTTGAGTAATACAGACCTCTGCAAAATCCCGGAGATAGTCAAAATTTCCGATTTCTTCATATATTCTGGAGTAGCAGCAAATAATGACCTACTTTTATTTGCAGCACCACTTTCTCGTCTGTTGGTAGGGGGGGGGGGGGGGGGGGAGGTTTGGACACAAAGAAACAGACTTGCTTGCTTTTTGGGAAGGGGGAGGGGAGAGATAAAGTGATAGATGTATTGTGAACATCCTTTCTTTTAAGACTCACATCCTATGATATGATCATAACTGATTTTGGCTATGTTCAAATGATATTGATCACAGAGCATTGTCTATCAACTTCTGTCTCAGGATCTTGGGCTGATGCTGGTGTTTCACCAGCACAAGTGCCTGACATTATCAAAGTTTCATCCTTCTTTTGCTGGTGGCAGGCTGCAGGCAAGCCCATGGCCATTTGCTGCAGCACAGGAAACCAGGATCCTTTTATCTTGAAGCTTTCTTCTTTCTTATTGAAACTATCATCATGTTCATGGTAGCTTTTCTACAGAGTAAGAATCTCCTTGTCAGCAAATTTTCCTAAGTAGTTGGTCTCTTACAGTGCATGTTCTGCCACAGCCAATTTCTCTGCCTGTACAAGTCTGCAGTACCTTTTTGTGCAGTGATCCTGAGAGCAAGCAGAGAACCACTGCAATAATGACCAAGAAAAAGTTTTCAGACATTGGTGCGGTAGGTAAATATAGTACCTACCTGCAGGCTCAACTCTAGTCTGCCACTACCAGTGATGGGTGAAACTTTGACATTGCCAGCCACTGATGATGGTGGAGCATCAGGAAATGGTGAAAAAACATTGGCCATTGTAATGTGTCAACAAGTGGTCACAGAAGCCTCAGTAATATGGGTCATTAGTGGCTTTTGATGAACAAGATGTTCGTTGTGTACATTCTGGATTTCCGTGTTTATGTCATCAACTTTTGTTGGATATGGATAGTTAAATTGAGTATTATCTTTCATTTCCTCTTCTTCTGTAATGCAATACTACCTTGAACACTTTCAGATCCAAATAAAGTATCAACACGTACCTTAATGGAACTGGTACGCATAATAATGGAAAGAGTTTTGTATGGAGTTGCATATGCTCTACCAGCAGCTAAACTTTGTATTACAATTATTGAGGTAAGTTCAGGTGCATGTGTTCTTATTTTTTATATCATGTGTGATATTTTGCATACAGAAACAACAGCTTAAAATAATGAAAATGCAAATGATTAGTATTTCAATAAAACAGCACAAAGTAGGTAGGAGTAACACCAATTACATTTCATATAAATGGAATAGTTATTTTTGACATAAACATAAGCAGTTCTGGTCCACAATGGCTGTCTTCAAATGCAACCACATGAAAAATAAAAAGCTTATATTAAGACTCTAGAACAAGTAAAAATGTTTTTACTAGATCCTCTTGTGATTTAAATAATGTGCAACTAAAATACAGCAGCATTTGGTGAACATGCATTGTCAGACTAAAAATATTACCTAAAATCAGGCATTTATTTAGGTACAAAAAGTGTCTGTTTCTTTGCTCTCAATGTGTGCTTCTCTGAAACAAATCTTTACTTGTGAAAACCATAGAACATGTTAAATTTACAATAAAAGTTCAGTCAGCTACTTGTAAAGTAAAAAATGGACACAGATTGTTAAAGCAGTAAAACCATATTTAAAAACAGAGTAACTTATTTATTATAAAAAGAATAATTGTCATGGTACATATTACTGAAGGCTGATTTTGCTGCTCTTCGGACTGCCAGATGTTTACACTGCCACCCACAAGCTCAGAGGAGACAGATGGACCAGATGACAAGGGTGGCATTCTGCTGCTGATTGTTAGAATTCTTCTTCTGGCTGTGAGATGTTTACATTAGTAGGGCAGATGTTTGGAAGTTAAGGCAATGGCACAATGTAGCACTATGTCCCAGAGAGGCCCAGTCATTAGCTGGGAGCATACGAGGTGGAATCCAAAGTTTTCGGGACTGGTGCTGCCATCTGGAAAGTAGTAGTAGGTAGTAGTAATAGGAGGAGGTCTTTGCACCAGAAGGTAGCTATAGCTGCATATATGATGAGTCAGTGTGCGGAGTGGCATTCAGCTGGGAGGACATGTTGCATATCCACAGTGATTTCCGTAATACTCTTGTGTTTGTTGTGTGGCGATTTTATGATGGATCCACGAACAGAACAGCGTGTGTGTATCAAATTCAGTGTGAATCTTGGGAAAAGGACTATGGAGACCCTTGCAATGATTCAACAAGTTTTTAGGGGACAGATCATGAGCCATACGCGTGTGTTTGAGTGGCAAGCTAGGTTTAGGGCCAGCTATACAGACATCAAAGATGATGCTCACAATGGAAGGCCCATTAGCCGCACTACGCCAGACATTGTTGCCAAACTTCAACAATTGGTTTGTGCAGATCGACGTTGAACCATTCAAGACCTTGTGGATGAGATGGGTATTGGTTATTGGACATGTCAATGAATGTTGACTGAAGAATTGGGCATGCATCGTGTCACCGCAAAATTTGTGCCAAGGATATTGACTGCAGATCAGAAGGCATAACATGTTGAAGTGTGCATGGACCTTTGTCAGACCGCATCTGATGATCCAACCTTCTTCTCGCTGGTTATCACAGGCAACGAGAGCTGGATTTACGGTTATGACCCAGAGACAAAGCAACAGTCATCCCTGTGGAAGAGCCCGGGCTCTCCAAGACCCAAAAAAGCGAGACAGGTGAAGAGCATGATCATCATTTTCTTTGATATCAAGGGAATTGGGCACAAAAAATTCGTCTCACCCAACCAAACAGTGAATTCGCGTACTACTGTGACATTTTGCGACGGCTCCGTGAAAACATGCGGCGATGAGGGCCCAAACATTGGCGTCCAGGGAACTGGCTGCTGCATCATGACAATGTGCCCTGTCACACGTCCTTGCTCACTATGACCTTTTTGGCGCCAGAGAGAGAGAGAGAGAGAGAGAGAGAGAGAGAGAGAGAGAGAGATGGTGGTTGTACCCCACCCTCCGTACTCACCAGATTTGGCACCCTGCGACTTCACACTATTCCCAAAACTGAAACTCAGGTTGAAAGGCCATTGGTTCAATACTTTAGAGAGGATTCAAAAAGCATCGCTGGTGGTGATAAACACCCTTAAAGAACAGGACTTCCAGAAAATGTTTGAGCAGTGGCAGAAGTGCTGGAACCGGTGTGTACATGCGGATGGGAGCTACTTCAAGTGTGATGGTGACCATTAGTCCAAAGGTAAGATTTTCAACAGATGGCAGCACCAGCCCCGAAAATTTTGGATGGCACCTCACATGTGGATGACACAGTGACTACCCCAACTGAATAGATTATCATAAATATTAAAATATGTATCTGTTGCAAACTCATTCTACTCAGAGGAGATTGACCAGTTCCTTCCGTTACACAACAAAAATATTCAGTTCTTTTAAAATATCTAAGTGTTAACTTTTTCAAATTTATGTAAAATTTGTAGTCTCCCATCATTGTTACCAATACCATGTCCCTGCTTTAGCATATGTGAGCCTAATGTGTTTGCACAGTGGTTAGACACTGGACTCGCATTCGGGAGGCCGACGGTTCAATCCCGCGTCCGGCCATCCTGATTTAGGTTTTCCGTGATTTCCCTAAATCATTCCAGGCAAATGCCAGGATGGTTCCTCTGAAAGGGCATGGCTGACTTCTTTCCCTAATCCGATGAGACCGATGACCATGCTGTCTGGTTTCCTTCCCCAACCAACCAACCAACCAACCAACCTAATGATGTTTCATTGCTGGTGTAGGTGTCCAACTTAACTGTTACGTTTAGTTGATATAACCTTTTAACTCCTGATTCCCCATATATATTATTCCAATATGAAAAGTATGATAAACTCAGGTTTTTGTAGTACCTGATGCGTGGAAGGCAATTGTAACCCCATTTATGCAGAATACGTGCACAATTTTATCTGATATTTTGCCTATGTATTTCATAGTAGTGCAGCTGACTTTATTGGTTCCTGTCTATATATGTGATTTATTCCTCTTTTTTTTATATATGTTTGTCATTGCATAATTGTTGGTGGATTATCTGAATGTTGTATTATTAAAGAATGAAGTTTGCCAATATTACTAGTAACTCTTTTTATTGCTATTACTGGTTTCAGCAGATCTGTGCTGTCATTATTTGATCTGCACTGTCATCATTGGAACTTGTAACATTATTAGATGTACACACTCTTTACAGCAATACCAAATGACTTTCAGTGTTGTAAAAAGCACGTACACTAATAATGTTAAAAGTTCCAGTGAGGACAGTCCAGATCTATTGAAACTGGTAATAGCAATGAGACTGCTATATATTTTAGTTTCAGCCAAAAGGCCTCCTTCAGAAGTAGAAAACACACACACACACACACACACACACACACACACACACACACACACACACACAAGCACAAGCACAAGCACAACTCGCTCAGATGACTGCTGTCTCTGGCTGCTGTGGCTGGACTCAACCCTGAACTTCCAATTCTTTTTAATTTTGTTATATCAGGTGTTCACTATATCAGACTCCCACTCATTTGCACAGGCAAACTCTTAATATACGAATTTAAATATTCCCTTTTGGTTAACATGATGGAAGTCATATTATTCTATGTATTGTAGGAGCACAAGTATGCATGTTTCTGATGTAGGTGATGATTGGAATGAGCATTGATAATCACGTACATACATGCCTGTCTCCTATGTGTGTGAAATGCATGCCTGCCATTTTTGTTACAAGTTGTAATATCTAAAAATTTATCTTTCCGTCTGTTTCATGTTCTGTCATGAATTTGATCTTGGAATGCAAACTGCTCAATTTTTAGGCAAATTCTCGATTTCCATTTTGTTCCCTCTGTTAAAAAAATTGTAGCTGGTTAATAAAAAGTCTGCTATGGTTCTCACTCCACAGTTTCCCACACTGAGTCCATCGCCATGCCTGTAACATTTATTGACAAACATAAAATAATTATATGACAGAACAGTCAATGTTATAATTGCAGCTTTGCCTAGGCATGTGTTACATATGAAATTATACACTCCTGGAAATTGAAATAAGAACACCGTGAATTCATTGTCCCAGGAAGGGGAAACTTTATTGACACATTCCTGGGGTCAGATACATCACATGATCACACTTACAGAACCACAGGCACATAGACACAGGCAACAGAGCATGCACAATGTCGGCACTAGTACAGTGTATATCCACCTTTCGCAGCAATGCAGGCTGCTATTCTCCCATGGAGACGATCGTAGAGATGCTGGATGTAGTCCTGTGGAACGGCTTGCCATGCAATTTCCACCTGGCGCCTCAGTTGGACCAGCGTTCGTGCTGGACGTGCAGACCGCGTGAGACGACACTTCATCCAGTCCCAAACATGCTCAATGGGGGACAGATCCGGAGATCTTGCTGGCCAGGGTAGTTGACTTACACTTTCTAGAGCACGTTGGGTGGCACGGGATACATGCGGACGTGCATTGTCCTGTTGGAACAGCAAGTTCACTTGTCGGCCTAGGAATGGTAGAACGATGGGTTCGATGACGGTTTGGATGTACCGTGCACTATTCAGTGTCCCCTCGACGATCACCAGTGGTGTACGGCCAGTGTAGGAGATCGCTCCCCACACCATGATGCCGGGTGTTGGCCCTGTGTGCCTCGGTCGTATGCAGTCCTGATTGTGGCGCTCACCTGCACGGTGCCAAACACGCATACGACCATCATTGGCACCAAGGCAGAAGCGACTCTCATCGCTGAAGACGACACGTCTCCATTCGTCCCTCCATTCACGCCTGTCGCGACACCACTGGAGGCGGGCTGCACGATGTTGGGGCGTGAGCGGAAGACGGCCTAACGGTGTGCGGGACCGTAGCCCAGCTTCATGGAGACGGTTGCGAATGGTCCTCGCCGATACCCCAGGAGCAACAGTGTCCCTAATTTGCTGGGAAGTGGCGGTGCGGTCCCCTACGGCACTGCGTAGGATCCTACGGTCTTGGCGTGCATCCGTGCGTCGCTGCGGTCCGGTCCCAGGTCGACGGGCACGTGCACCTTCCGCCGACCACTGGCGACAACATCGATGTACTGTGGAGACCTCACACCCCACGTGTTGAGCAATTCGGCGGTACGTCCACCCGGCCTCCCGCATGCCCACTATACGCCCTCGCTCAAAGTCCGTCAACTGCACATACGGTTCACGTCCACGCTGTCGCGGCATGCTACCAGTGTTAAGGACTGCGATGGAGCTCCGTAGGCCACGGCAAACTGGCTGACACTGACGGCGGCGGTGCACAAATGCTGCGCAGCTAGCGCCATTCGACGGCCAACACCGCGGTTCCTGGTGTGTCCGCTGTGCCGTGCGTGTGATCATTGCTTGTACAGCCCCCTCGCAGTGTCCGGAGCAAGTATGGTGGGTCTGACACACCGGTGTCAATGTGTTCTTTTTTCCATTTCCAGGAGTGTATAATTGTGTCTAAGGCCTCTTCAGTGGGAATCTTTGTACACACATTCTCAGTATCCACAGAGCTCTATTTTACCACTTTACTAATAGCTGATGGGATTTTCATTGTAGATTTGATACTTTATGGTTTTCACAATTGAGTGTGTTCACCAATGCTGCCCATAGGTATGTCCTACATGCATGAAGTGGTGTAAAATGCCTGGACATTTATAAGTTGGAACAAATGCCCAACATTCATAAGTTCCCAGGCATTTATGCATTTTAAAGATTAATTTATAAGAATTTTAAATTAATCTTTATTATTGGAAAATCTGCTTCTTTAGTGGTTGGGTAATGAAGTTGAAAAAGTTGCTTGAAAATTAGGGGAGAGTTATTAGTGAAATAAATTGGAATGTAAACATGACTTTTTACATCTTAAATGAAGTCAGTTCTTGGGGTAGTACATAATTAAAAAAGAAAAGAAAAGAAAAGAAAAGAAAAGAAAAGAAAGAAAGAAAACAAAATTCAAGTTTAAAAGTAATTTTTGAAATAAAGTCTAGTTTATATTAGGCAGATAACCTATGTATTTTTACTTATGCTATACTACTGTAAAGAAATTAGAGCAAAAAAGTTTATTCATAATGTTTTTAATTATGTATGTCTCCAGTGCCGATTCCGAAAATCACCAATTCTATAGGAATTGACTAGTATCGGAATCGAACAATTCTAGCCTTGTGGGCATTGATTCTTTGTTAATAAATCTTTTTGATGTTAGTGTCCTCATTTTACCTTCACAGCAGTGTAGTCATATGAAAGTAGATAAACAAAGCAGAATAGAAAACTACAGTCTATCTCAAATGTCACTCACTGCAGCTGACGATAAAGCATTCTTGTTTTTTCACTGAAAGCCATTTAACATTTAAGAATACATTTATTATCAAGAAATGCATGCTGGCTGTTTAATACATTCAGTAATAATTTTGTTATCAACAATCATTCTTTAGTAATATTCAGAGATTTGACACAGACGATAAGCAGCTGTCATTGACACATGCCCTTCTTTGGTACAGCAAGTTGGAATGCCAGTTCTTTTATTCATAGTAATAAAGGCAATGAATAACATTCATAGGTTTCAGTGTAAACATCTCCTAACTTTTAATGTCAGGAAGTATCATTCCATTCCATATTTTAATTGGTATGCTATACACTCCAGCAGTAAAAACTTTAAAAAGTACTTTTTTTTATAAGTGCACAGAATTTGGACATTTAAAACTTTGGGAAAATGCCCATTTATAAATGTCCTGCCCACTGAACACTCGCCCAACCCACGTCACTGTCTACATGTATTTTACTTGCTTATTACTTAACTTACAAATAGACCTAGTTAAGATGTTTTTACTTTTTTTAAGATCTTAATAAAATCTTTCAAGTTTTTCCTGTTATACTGCCTAAAGAGAGCCATTGTGGGCCGAAACCAGTTATGAGCGTACCGGAAAAAGTGATTGACTTGTTATAAAGTTTTGTTAATTTTTGATACAGTCACTAATCTTCTTAAGTGGAATGTTATTTTTCCCCCAATAGCATTTGAATGTTTACTGTGAAAATATTGTGCTATACCTTGTGTAAGGAGATGCATCTATCAGGATGTATCTGAATCTGACAGCAGGAGGATCACGGCCTTTCAAAATCACCATTTATTTTTATCCTTCTAAAATATTGCTGCAAGTATTGGTCGAGATCCCACGACTGTCATATGAATATAGAATATATGGGTTCAGGATGGCCATTTTCAACATCTTGCCGGATCTCAGTGGCTGCATGTGGCTTGTACCCAATATGGCAGATATATTACTCATTCAGCCATTCAAGATCATACAGACTCGTTACGTACCTTGAGTCAGAAAATGGGTTTTTAGGAGCGCAGTATCAACGCAGACAGTGAGATGATGTGTGGAGGATTATAGACTGGTCAGCATGGCAAGTGTTGTTGTGGTATCCCTTGAAATGGCAACAAGGTACACCAGCAGTGGTGTTTCCATTGCCATCATGATGGGTGTACCCATGCGTGGAGCTGTCAGGAGAATGAATGTTGCTGATTGCATTTGTCATCGCCGGGAGGACCAAGCATGTTTGCAATTGTATGGGGCGCCATGGGTACACAACAGGATCATCTCTGGTTTGGGTAGCCTATAATTTGGACAACAGCCATTATATTTCTGACATGTTAAGATCTGTGCCTGTGCCTTATCTTTGAGTTCTCTGTTGTGTTACCTTTCAACAACATAATGCAAGACTGTATGTTATCCGTGCTTTCCTGACCTACCAGAATATGGAGGATATTTGATTAATGCCCTGGCCAGCATATTCTCCAGGCCTCTCACTCATTGAAAACACATAATAACAGGTTGCTGAGAGACGGGTATTCCACCACTTCCAGCCACTATGTTTGATCGAGAGTTGAAAAAGTGTGGACTGAAGTACCTGCATCTGTTATAAGAGGTCAGTTTACACAATGCCCAGCTAGGCTAGAGCCATTGTTGCACAGGAGGTAGCAGCTATTGTTTACTATATTTTGTACCCTGTATTCCCGCAACTCACCCAAAAATTTATCCTGAATTCTTCTTGCTATGCTGAACAGTTTATATAGTACAAGTAAAATTTCATTATTTCTATTCTTCCTGATGTCATTTTTATAGCGAGAAGTATGTTTTATAAGACTTTGCATCAGCACACCCAGAAGGATTTTAATGGTATACATTTCACTGACAAATCCTTGTCACAGTGTGGAGTGGCTGCCACTTTTCACATGCACCATTCAGAGTATTTTTTTAACTATGATTATCAACCTTCCAGTTTATTTCTGGGGCTAGTGTACAATAGATTTGGAAAGTCACTCACTTTTTTAGTGTGCATAGAGTGAGAGCAGTAGACTGAGAGACAGTTGGGGGGGGGGGAGGATATTAGTTTCAAACCCAGCATTCTCGATGATTTTGTCACAGATGCAAAAAGAAAAAAAAAAAAATACCTAGTACGTACTTCCCATCAGTTTTGAGAGTATTCATCTGTTTGTCACAATTGTTTGGATCAGTGAGAATGCATATTATGATCTATTTTTGAAGTAAACTCTGGTTGTATAGTGTGACATGCAGTTAAGATATGGAGACTGCTGACTTTGAAACAATACTCGGAAATTGTTGACTGTGACAGAATGAGATAGGGAGACTGCTAATTTTGATGTAATGAGAAATGAAAAAATTCTGTTTTAATCCAGGATATTATTTTATGAGTCTGATTTATATTGTTGAAAATAGTGCAAACACTTTCACAGTTCACATAAATACTGAGTTATTCAAGTTATTCAAGTAACTAATTTAAAAATCATTATTTTACCCTGTTTCTCCTCTCCCCCTTTAAATGTGCCAAGCTATGTCTTCTTCCACTACACATTCAAACACTGGATCATTGTTGTAGGTAGAAACTGCAGGTGATGATAGCTCTATTTTTGACAACACCTCTTTGTGATACTGTAAATCTTCATGCTGTCTCCGTTTCTCTCCAAATTGTCTTCTTACCAAGTTTGAATGTCTTTCAGTTTTACTGATGCCACTTTGTGGTAAGTACCTAGTGGTACATATGATCCCTGTGTCAATATCGGCAACAGACCCCTTTCTGCACATAATGCATTTCCAACAATCTAAGTTACTCTTGTAGAACTGTCAGGGTATATATGACCTGGGACAACTGGGAGGTCTGGGAAAAATGCGGGAGTTTTTTCATCTGGGAAAAACCAGGGAATTTTTAAGAATTCCAGGAATTTTTCATTGTTTTAGTTTTCAGTTAAATTTCTGTAATTTTGACTGGTAAGAACAAATACTCTAACAAAAGAATGTTACTGTATCCCACTACTACAGAACAATACTGCAGCCATAAATCTAGGGGTTAGTGGGGGGGGGGGGGGGGCAAAACGGGATATCTGCCCCTTGTGGCAATTTTGGGGGAGTGGGGGCCAAATACAAATTCTTGAGAGAAAAACCTTGGTGGTCTATCGATTATTCATATGATTTTGAAATGGATCCCTGCTGCTTTTTGAACATTTTGAACACATTCTAAGTTGATTTCTGAATGAATCGTAAGTTGATTTTTGAATGTGTGCAGCATAGTGTATGTGATGTCTCTGCCAGGGGAATTGCCGTTGCATTTAGAAATAAACTTTCCTGGATACAAAAGGGGACAGGGCTATATGAGCTGAGCAGAATAAAGCCGAATGTGTGAATGCCAATTGCTGTTTGTTTATGTGGTTGGCAGTTTGCGAATGATCAGCTTTGTTATAATTACTAGTGAAATCCATAGGTTCAGAGTACCAGAATGGAAATAAACGACCAACAGAAACAACAGGTAAGAAAGATTACATATTATCTTCTCAGTGTGTTCAAGAAAATGAAATTTTGACAAATTTTTGGCCAGAATGCTACACTAGTAAGGGCCAGTTGTACAGTCCCCATCTAGCAGCCGGTTAAGTTCTATTCTAGGAGCAGCATGGAAAACCCATTGTACAAACACATAATAACGCCTAACTGGAGAATAAATGTGTGATAACTAAACCAGTGATTGTGGTAGGGTTATTGAAGTCAACTGGAGAATATATTTTGACACTGACTGGAATGGTTACAGAATTAGTGATGACAATATTGTCTGTTAGAACAAGGAAGGAGAAGAAATGCAGTCATCACACAAAATTATGAAAGGGTATGATGATTACACATTTATATAAAAATATCTTACTACTATTTTTTGATCTCATGCTTGAGAAGCTCAAGCATATGAATGAAATGTGAAACTATTTCCTAACACAAAGATTTTTACTTGTAATAGGCCTAATAGACATCTGATATTGGTACTTCGTGAATTATATTGTCACATAGAACAAGATGTGGTTAGATTAATGATGAACACTCACTTCACTTAACAAAGGTTTATTCAGCACTTGCACATACAAGAGCGTGGAGCGAACTGCCTCTGGCCAGAACACGCACGGTATATATACAGTGGCAGAACCTTCTAGTACACTGATTCTTGACATTTGCGGATACTTCTTGAATGTACTCAAACTGAATATAGAAATTAAAATTTTACAGTTCAGGTGAGTTTTGAACTCACAACCCTCCATGCAACAGTCTAGTATCATTACTACTACACTACAGTGACTGTGCTACTCAGCTTCTTCTGCAACATTGCTCCCTCCTTAGGAGAACAGTGTCTTGGTGTTACGTCCTCCTAGTCCACGAACAAGTCATTGGTCCTGCACACTCCGATTCTCGATGACTGATGTTTGCCTTGGCGGTGATCTCCTTAGAACTTTCCTTGCCACTATGCTTTTTGTCATCTTTCCGCTTGTTGCCTGTCAATGGAGCTTTGTATTTACCCTGGGTTGGAGGATCCTTATAGGGCTTCTTTCAAAGGACGTGGACCGTATCTCTGATCTTTCATTGTCTTGTGTCGGGCCAAAATCTTCAACTTCATAAGTAAAATCTTACAACCTTATAAGGTCCAACATAGTGCCTGAGGAGCTTTTCACAGAGACCAACCTTCCGAACAGGAGTGAAGATCCAGCCGAGGTCACCAGGCTGGTGGACAAGAGGGCAGTGGCTCATGTAATACCTTCGGTGATTATTTTCTTGAGCCAGCAGCATGCGGAGTTGAGCTAACTGCTGAGCTTCCTCAGCTCTGGTTTACACCTGGCCAGATGTAGTCATCATCCATGTCATCAGGATGTAACGGAAACACAGTGTCCATCGTCGTCGTCGCCTCACGCCCGTGCACCAGGAAAAATGGCGTAAACCCTGTGGTGTCTTGTTTGGCGGTGTTGTAGGCAAACGTCACGAAAGGTAGCACCTCATCCCAGTTGCTCTGCTCAACACTGATGAACATTGATAGCATGTTGGCCAAGGTCTTATTAAGGCGTTCAGTAAGCTCGTTAGTTTGCGGATGGTAGGCAGTCATCATGTGATAGTAATGTTGCACCGGAGGTTTATCTCTGTCACAAGATTTGGTTGAAAAACTTTCCCCTCAATCCATAATTAACAACGTTGGGGCACTGTGTTTAAATACAATATCTTCTACGATGAATGTGGCTACCTTGAATGCTTTGGCTGTTTTCATGGCTTTTGTAATGGAATAGTGTGTCAGGTAATCAGTGCAAACAATCCATCTATTGCCACTAGCAGATGTTGGAAATCGTCTGAGGAAGTCAATCCCAACATGCTGGAAAGGTGTTTTGGCTGGTGGAATTGGTATGAGTCTGCCAGGTGGCTTCTGAGGAATTGCCTTTCTCCTCTGGCACTCTCGACAGTGCTACACAGTGACAAACACTGCTAAATAAACCTGACCAGAAAAATCTCTTGGGGATTCTATCGTATGTCTTAATAAATCCTTAATATCTGGCCTCAGGTGTGTCATAGAATTTCTGTAGACCATCTGAGCGCATGCATTTAGGAATCACTGGTAGCCATGTCGTTCCAAATGGATTAAAGTTTTTCGTGCAAAGTAATCCATTAACTACCTTAAATTGTCCTTTCACATCCTCCGACCGATTTAAGGCAAGCATAATTCGAGATATATTGGCATCCTCCTCCTGCTCAGCAGAGAGATCCTGGAGTGCAGTGGGACAGTCACTATCTTCATCATCCAGGAAGATGCGCATCCAAGTGTGTGGAAACTGTGTGTGCTGGATAAAGTGATCATTCCTGCAGTCAGCGCTAGAATGGTAACTGTCATGTGTTATTCCAGGCATCAACCCAAGGATCTTGTAGTAGAATGTAAGAGAAGCATACAACTGAAGAATAACTTGGTCATCCCAGTCTCTGTCATCTCATTTAAGAATGGATTCGGTGAACTGTAGATAGTTAACTGTCACCGAGAACCGCAGATCATTCCAAGATGCATGTGCATAGCAAACGCAGAGCAATTAATTGTTGAACAGCTAAGCCTCATAGGGAACTACCATGCCAAGTCTGTGGGTGAAATTAGCGCTACCATTACGAGACAAGATCTTCTAGCTCGACTATCGCCAGATCTCACTAAGGAACAACAGAAGAAGCTACTTGCCATTCTTCAAGAGTTCTCTGAATACTTCAATCCACAGATGAAGAGCAAATTAGACAAATCAATGGTGAAGCACTGGATTAGCACTGGAGACCATCAACCAATAAGCCAGAGAGCATACTGTGTGTCAGCACAGCAATGGAATGTCGTATAATTCGCGACAAGGTAGAGAAAATGATGAAGAATGACATCATTCAGCTTTCGCAGAGCCTATGGTCGTCACCAGTGGTTCTAGTCAGGAAGAAGGATGGCATTTGGTGCTTTTGTGTTGACTACAGGGAGCTTAATAAGGTAACTAAAAAGGACATTTACCCCCTTCCACAAATTGATGATACACTAGATTGTCTAAAGGGGGCTCATTTTTTCTCAACGATGGACATGTACTCGGGATACTGGCAAATCGAAGTAGATGAGGCTGATCATGAGGCTGATCATGAGGGCCTGTATGAGTTTTAGGTAATGCCATTTGTTTGTGTAATGCACCAGCATCTTTGAACGGATGATGGATAATCTTGTAAGTCACCTGAAGTGGATGATATGTCTTTGTTATTTAGATGACATTATAGTGTTCTCAGAGGCATTTGATGAACACATAAAAAGACTGAGGGCCATTCTTAGGTGTCTCCAATAAGGCGGACTGAAACTTAATCCAAGAAAGTACAAAAGAAATCAAAGTACAAAAGAAATCAAAGTACTCTGGCACCTTGTGTCAAATGAAGGTTTGCGTCAGACCCAGAAAAGCTGAGATCTATAATGGAATTTCCTATTCCTAAAAGTATTAGAGATGTGAGAAGCATCCTTGGATTATGTTTTTATTACCGTCGTTTTATCAAAGACTTTTGTATCAAAGCAAGGCCACTCCAAGAGTTGTTAAAAGCCAATGCTAAATTTATCTAGGGTGGCGCTCAACAAGATTCTTTTGATGGGCTCCGCAAAGCTCTGACGACTGACCCTGTACTTGGTCTGTATGATGAGAGAGCACCTACAGAACTACACACATATGCCACTGGGTATGAGATCAGTGCTGTTCTGGTACAAATTTCGGATGGAAAAGAGATGGTTCTAGCCTATGCTTCTAGAACACTTACAAAAACCAAGAGAAACTATTCGACTACAGAAAGAGAATGTATTGCTGTGATCTGGGCCATGTGCAGATTTTGACAGTATCTCTATGGAAGGCCATTCACAGTTGTTACAGACCATCTTTCACTTTGTTGGTTGACAGGTCTCAAGAATCCAGCAGGACGACTCGCCAGGTGGACAATACGTCTTCAAGAGTGTAGCATAATCTTTGAGCGACCACAATCTATAATTGCCTGAGAAGCTGTCAAAAAGTCCCATCCGAGAATTACATCATGACTACACTCTTGTAAGGCAATGAATTCTAAGGGCTGTGTATGGCCACTGATATCTACACAAATGACACATCTTCCCATAGGTTTTATATATTTCCCATTAACCACCTTCAGCAGAGATGTTTTGTTTCTGCAACTGGCAACGGTACTTCCCCGAAATGACTGAATATGATGCTTCAGAGTCCACAAGAGCTTGGGCTGGTTGGCCATCCATGAGGATATCGACGTAGTTTCCTATCATACTTGTAGTGATCGATGGTGGAGGATTTTTCTCTTCAGCAGTGTCATCTCCAAGGAAGGTCACACCCTTTAGTTTTCCAGGTTGCAGCAGCTAGGTGATCTGTTGGAGCTTCTAAACGGCGATGGAGATCTTGATCAGCGTGTTGGGGAGCGTCCTCTCCAGTGGCTAGCTTGCGGCAATGGTAACCTTCGTCATCCTGCACCCACAGCTTCTTGTTCATCTCATCGTCCCAGAAGTGGCATCGACTACGATTGGTCTGCTGTCTTCTGGCACAGGCATCATCGAATATCTGCCGCCTTTCTCAACAAAAGTGCACCACATGTCCTGGTCATCTGCAGTGGAAACAGCTGGTTGGTTATCCTGGGTCCTCCAGACGTCCGTCTTCCTTGGTGCCCAAACAGGTTTCTCATGTGGCATCGTAGGGACGTAACTTTGCGTGCGTCTCAACTATTTCACCATTTTAAATGGAGGACGAGAGATTGGGTTCAGTGTTTGTTCCACTCCCTCCCTTATAACCTCTGGAAACATCTCGGTTTTTTGCTCGCCGTGCAATCCAAGTGCCTTCTGAACTTCCTCTCTCACTATCTGATGAAGAACACTTGTGAAATCAGTTTCTTCCTTTATCACAGACATCGATACAATGTTTGGAAGCCATTCAAATTTCTTGTGTGTAATTCTTTTTTGATGCATTGTCTCGATATACTGGCACCATTTTATGAAGTTGGCTGCTCTCAAAACCTCCTTCAGGAGTAGGGCTGATACATGTCCTCAGCAACACCCTTCATGAGATGTGCAACCTTATCTTCTTCCTTCATTCTAGGATCCACTATTTTACACAGCTCCAAGACGTCTTGAATATAGGATGCTGTAGTTTCTCCTGGACTCTGTGCCGTGCACTTTAATTTATCTTCAGCCTTGCACTTCTGTCGTTGTGTCATCTGGAATACTTCCCAGCTTGTGAACTTCCTCTCATTGTTCTCATACCATTGCTTGGCAGTGCCCATCAAGTAGAAAAATACATTAGCCAAACACACGATGTCATCCCATTTGTTAAATTTGGCTATACGTTCATATAGCTTCAGCCACTTGTTCGGATCTTGGGCATTGTCACCAGAGAACCCGGAAGGATGTCTCGTTTGGTGGCACACAGTTGCTGTCATCGTAACGTCCTCTTCTTCTTCTGTCTCCAATAGATTGCGATCTGTTGACTGTGGTTCGAACTAGGATTTCTCCCCATGTAAATGGCGGCTCTGTCATGGCCTGATGGGAGCCACTGTGTCGTCGATAATGTGCGCTATCTCAAGTCCCAAAACCAAGCACCTCTATCAGACTAATGTCATGTAGTCACGTAGAAGAAGATGTAATTAGATGAATGACGAACACTAACTTCCCTTCACGAGGTTTATTCAGCACTTGCACATACAAGAGCGCGGAGCAAACTGCCTCCAGTCAGAACACATATGGTATATATACAGTTACAGAACATTGCAGTACAATGATTCTTGACATTTGTGGATACTTCTTGAATGTGCTCGAACCGAATATAGGAATTAAAATTTTACAGTTCAGGTGAGTTTTTGACTCATACTATTTGTATTAACATCTTTTTCAGTATTAGAAAATGACATTTCGTTTTTTCATGTAGCAAAACGTATGACGAACTTTGATGAGGTAATAGATTCTTTTGCCGAAAGGAAAGCACACCATGTAAAACTGTAGCAAGATGAGAGAGAACACAATGCTAGGACTTAAGGATTGAAGAAATGTCTACTGTCTTCCTCGTCTCTTGTCATTACTGGTTTTATGTATCCTATATTTCATTTTATGTCACACAAAACAGTAAGTTATTAACTAATTGGCAATAAAGAGTCAGATTTTTTTGAAGAGTTCTTATTCTCCCAGTTACAAGTGATCCAATCCTGTATTAATTGTGAGTTTTTTAAGAGGAGCAGGCTGTCAAACCGGCCGACTGGGAGCAAGAGGGGCACCACAGGACACTTTAAATTCCACTGTCGTGAATACAGCTTGATGGCAGAGCGAAATACAGTGATGTGTGGTTGAAGAATGCTGTGTGAGGAGGCATGGCACTGCACCCTGGCACACTGAAGACCAAATCATGTGCCTTACATTTGCTTGAACACACGTTTTATGTATCAGACTCTTCAGAGAGATGTGCAGTACAAAATGAATATATTTTTGAAAAATAGACTCACGTGACCCGTGTTCACATTTACTGATTTTGCTGGTTCCTCTTTAGTTGCAGTTCACACGTCAAATGAAAACAAAATGGGTTTCTGTGGCCAGGCGCTGTCAAGCAAATTAAAACACACTCACGTAATTATGGAAGGCTAAAATATGTTACTAGTTTCAGATTTTGTTTTATTTCCACCTTTCTGACAGTCAAGCATTAGTCACCTTGCAGAAAATTGGAAGTTATGTTTGTTGGTTTGCTAAAGAAATTTGGCTTTTATTAATCTTTTCCACTCAGGCAGTCAATTTGTTTGAAATGAAGTATTTGATTCCACTCTATTGACTAGTTTCAACTGTTCACTGCATTTTGAGTGCACATTTTCATCTTCTAGCACGTGTGCCATTCCGCCATAATAAATAACCAAACATGAGATAATACAGTACTGATACTTCAAGAAAATTTACATCCGAATCTGCATGTAAAAGTGTGCACTGTAAACCAAGTTGTGCATTTTAGTATGGTTCACGAATTTCTGGTTCTCTTGAAGTATTCTCTGATGTCTTGTTTCTTTTGTGACATAATGTAAGCTCTTTTAATGTTTTAAACATCTGAATATACGAGCATCCTGCATCATCATAGCTGTGCAAGCACAGTGTCGCCTGACAATTGCTGAAACGAACCTATCTCTAACAGGTCACAGGAAAATATTGCAAATGGTGGTTTGAAAAGCGTTACTTTCAAAGTAAATTTCCTTTTACTCAAGATGAACTGTGTATGAGAATGGACGCTGAATTTCTTAAATCACAGAGCTTTTGACTCTTGTTTGAAAATCAACTCTTTGAGGACGACTATTTTGAAGAATTTTGAGCCCAGAAGATCAGACATTTGTGTTGTTAATAAAAATTTTACTGACACATTTGTATGATGTATTTTAAAGTGTAAAGCACTCAAAAAAGAACAACATTATATGTGAAACTTAGCTTCTTTTGCAGCTTATTAATCTTAGAGACCAATATAATATGTGAAAGCTCTGCTTTTCTTGTAGTAACACTATGTGTATTAATTTAAACCATTACCTTTTTCTGGTTGTGTGTTTGCACTACTTAACAGTGATGTTGCCATTGGCTGACTATCTCATATGTCCTATACTCTGAATATCCACTGTCATTGGCTGGTGAGATCACATGACATGAGCTATGACCTGCTTACAAAAGCACATTACAATCTTGATTTCAATGTTTTGGAAAGTAGCAGGCGGTGTTTGGTGGAATTCAAATTTATACTTTCGTAATACGAAAACATCCAGTGTACATGTTGCTGCATGACACAGGTCTTTCCAGAACATGTTGTTTTCCTCTGAGGTCCCTTTTCTAAAGTTCCAGGAAATTCTAAACTGGTGTGTAAAACTGTAACCATTCAAAGGATTGATATGTTTCACAGTTCCAAAGAAAAGTATACTGTCACTTAACTTGGAAAAAAGTGTATTTTCACCAGGGAGAAAGTGTATTTTTAACCGGGAAATCCAGGAAAAATCCAGGATTTTTTTTCCCTTGCCTGTGTGGACAGCCTGACTGTTCACCTCAAACTAATATTTCTAAGTCACTTTGGAACTATGTTTTGAAGTGGATATCTGAAAATGCCAGGATCCTGTTTGCTTGAGATAAGTATCAGCCTCTTTATGCCAGTCTAACATTTGGTATTGCTCTGTTGCTTTAAACAAGATTATTTCTACATATTCCTTAGTATTGGATATCACTTCATGCTGTTTGAATACCTTTTCTAACTTTCCAAATGCCTTGTAGGGAGGAATGGAGTATTGTTACGTAACAGAAAACTTGAGTTGTACAGATATATTATGGAGCTTTCAGCAACCGCTTCATGTACACAGATAGAAGAATTCTATTTTTGTTTTGCCCAGAACATCTGTCTTATACTAATGTGACTTTTCTGAACTGGGACATATTTGTGTTTTGTAAACATTGATAAATATCAGAGGAGACCTGATTAGCTCCTTTGGGAAACCGACCTTCAATCCAAATGTAACTGAAACAGTTTGCTAGATGCCAGAGGAGCTAAATAAATAAATTAAATAAAAAAAAATAAAAGAAAGAAAGAAAGAAAGAGAGCTCTACCCGAATAGGCCATGAATGCCCAATGGTACCGACCGGCCGCCATGTCATTCTCATCCCACAGGTGTCACTGGATCCAGATATGGAGGGGCATGTTACCAGCACACTGCTCTCCCAGCCATATGTCAGTTTCCGAGACCAGAGCCACTACTTCTCAATCAAGTAACTCCTCAGTTTGCCTCACAAGGGCTAAGTGCACCTCGCTTGCCAACCACTTCAGTGATCTGACGGGAAACGGTGTTATCGCAGAAGCAAGGCCGTTGGCCTTGATGTCCTTGTAACTACTGTAAAATTATGCTGTAAAATTATAGTTGCCTACTGCAATAAACCTACTGATATGGTAGCACCAAATTTTTCTATGTATCAAAAGGAAATATCAGTAAATTTTCATCAGGGCAATGCAGTGTTCCATAAAATGTTTCAGCTCTTAATGTATGAGCTTGTCTAATAACCATTACATCATTTTTCTATTTAGATCAGTCGCCAGAACCCACATTAAATTGTATTGAAAATAGGGTTCTAAAATGCGACTTCTTTGTGATTAGAAAGTTTGTGAGTTGAGCATTGTACATTTTCCAGATTTTAATAGTATTAAGAATGGATGGCAGGTACCACAGCACAAGAGTAGAAAGGAATCTAATAAGAACAATCTTGAGCTCCATGAACTTCATCATCTTTCTATCTCCACCACTTCTTTCTCCAGGGTAAAGCCCTGTAACACCAATTTGCTTGGCAAATTACTCCTCCTGTGTTCAGTGTATTTTAAGTTCTTTCGGACATGTGCGAAAGAACAGATACCATCAGTGACCATGCAGCTCGATTTGATAATGAAATTACAACAAAATCACTATGCTTATCTGCATACAGGCGTCAATATACATCAACGGGGACAGTCGAAAATGTTGCCCTGACCGGGAAGTATGTTAAGAAATGCTTTCTGGCCCATTGGCAGAGATTTGGCTCCTCTGCATTTAATCAAGTATTTGGTTTAATGTGTGTTACACTGATGCTTTTCATTTTTTGGCCTTTTGCTTGCAACTGAAATGACAGCAATGTTTCTTAATATCTTCATATTCATCAGTTTTATTGTTAGAAGCATAAAAATCCTGTGGAATGTCATTTTTTTGGACATCCTGAGCTTGGTATACTACAGAGCTTGATATTGTGTTTGCACCCTTGAATGTTCTGGTAGATGCATTGGCACATACCTGGGAAAGAATAAGGTGTAAGACTGAAGACATGGGTTTATGTCAGTATGTGTGAGGTAATAAGATCATAAAATTTTATTGTAGCTGTCTCTGTTGTTTCACAACATTTTTTTGCATTTGTCCGTTTGCCTTATCTGTTTTTTGTCTTCTGTTGGTGAAAGTGAAGAAACTGTTGAAGTAAAAGTTTCAGTGCTGGCCATTTTACACGTAAAAATTAAACTTTACTTACTTACTCATATTATTGGAACTAAAATCTTTGAAACACTACCTTAACTCATTACAATGAGAAAGTAGTGCAGCTGGATGGCCATCATTTTTCAGCCATGATTGGTCAGTTTGAAGATTGCAGGTTTGATGCAATGAAAGAGTGGAGAGTGCAAGATTTTGTAATGACAACTTTTTTTATTAACAGAAACAACATAGAGTGTACCTTGTTTGAAGGGAAGTGATATGTTAGATTTTTAGGATTCAATGTCACAGTTAACCCAGTACCAATCACACAATTTACAATAAAAGTGGAGATTTTTGGGACTGAAACATGGCTCTCTATTATGGATTACCACAGAGGTTACAACAGTTGATCTCCAGTTATTTTCTTAACCACTCTACATTTTTGATATGGGTGCTAAGGAGTTTGAATTCTTTCTTTATCGTAACTCGTTCCTTGTTCAACAACTTCTGTGATGAAGTATAAGGTACTGCTATCTGCTGATTATCATCTCAGTCTTCAAATTTCAACAATAAGAGATTTATACAATCAGTTTCCCACTTTCTTCACAGTAAATTTCCAGATTTAGCTTCTGCATTGTTCTTGATGAAAGGATATACTACTGAATTTTCACTGTGTGATCCACAGGAATAGGTCAACATGTTGGAGCTTTCCATTCCCTGTCATTTTCATCCAACATGGAAGGTAATTGAGGAATAACCTAGCATCCGGTTTGAGACTAATATCTTTGGAGCATGGTGGCTGAGATGATGACACCAAGCCAAGTGATGCAGTGGGGTTGAAATACTTGTGGAGCCTTCCAGATTTAAGTTTTAAATCACTTTGAAAAAGACGTAGCTGATTTCTCCTTCCCCATCTAGCTCTTCCCAAGCTTGTCTCCTGTCTCCAGTGACCTTTTAATCATACGATTTCTTTGCCTTTTGGTGGAAATGATGTAGTCTTTCCTTTGATGCCAGAATATTCATCTGACAAGCTTAAGTCAGCATTCTTGAAAATTGTGCAACTATTTTTTTTTTTTTTTCAAATTTGAACACTCCAGAAGTTGAATGCTGTATTCACCCAGTGAAAAAGCACTACAAAAGTGATAAAAACTGTGCAGTACTGACCACTCGTGAACAAATGCATTTGGTGAGACACTATTCCATTGGCTAATGATGTGATTGAATAATAGTTTAGAAACATAATCAATGGCCTTTAAAATGGTGGGTTTTGAGTTTAACATAGTAGTAAGACACCGTTTTTGTTTTGTTTGTTTGATTTGTATTTGTGTGTTTGTTTATTCAGCAGTTAGTTATGAAACCAGAGGTTTGTGTAACAAGTTGTGTTGCTGCAGTGCTATAACATTTGTTGCAGAAAGAGAAGAAAGAGACTTTTCTGGAATCACTGTTAAATACCTGCCAGCAGTGGTACCAAGAAAGAGAGAGAGTGTTGAAGAGCAACGGAGCCTCTAACAACCGATATTGTGCTTTCATCCACTTTGTTAATGAGATGTATTGTGAGGTAAGCGTAAAAACTTAATTGAAAAGTTTGCTTTGAATGATATAATTTATAGAACTAAAATACTTTCATGCCACTTTAGTTGTAAATAAAATCAATAAAATATTGCTGCACAGCTATGAATTAACGTTAGAAAGAATTAGTTCAATTACTCTCACAGTTGTCTTAACATGTTCATTTCTATACACTTCGCACATGTGTAGGAATTGTATATGATTTTTATTTCTAGATAAAAAGTTTTATATAAGGTAAATTGTACTGTTGGGTATAGCTTTCGGCTGACGTCGTTTCTTCGTGCCCTGCATGAGCGCGTAATGTGTCAGATTGGAAATTCACTTTGCGAATAGCTGCATTAATGTTGTAGTGGATATCATGTGAAAAATGAATAGAAATTAAAAAAGTTTTGTGCCTTTTATAATTAGCTAGCTTTATATCCACTGCTTTGCTCATGTGGACTGTATAGACTGCACAGAGTATTTTTAATCAAATTTTTGTTGTTCACATATTGCAACACCTTCTAAAATTTCCATGTTAGTTGAGGTCATAGAGGCATGGTGTTTCCCCAAATACGCTTATGACCAAAAAATGAGTCTGGTGGCTGGAGTCAAAGATTTTTGTTAATCACACCTTTTACGTTAGTGTGGTGGTATTTAATCCCCTAACACATATTTCTTTATATCTAACTGAGAAGCAAAATAGCAGCTTTCATAGATTTAGCTTTCATTTTTTTTAATAATGAAATATATTCTAAAAAAAGTTTCATCGCCTATTTCACCCGCTTAGGGGTTGATTTTCAAGAAAGAGGAAACAATTTTTTTTTTTTTTTTTTTTTTCATTTCTAACAGAGAAACCAGATACAAATTTTCATAGATTTAGATTAAAAAATGCTTGCATAGTATTTCCACAAAATCTCTCATCCCCTATTTCAGCCACAGAGGGATTGAATTTCCAAATACAGTGAAACTTAACCCTCCCCTCCCAGGGAAGCCAAATACAAGTTGTCTTAGGTTGAGCTTGAAAAATGCTTTCATAATGAAATATTTTACTAAAAATTATCATCCACTATTTGAACATTTATGCATTGAATTTCATGGAATACTGAAATGCACATTTTTTTATTTGTTACCAAGAAGTCAAATACAAGTTTTCATAATGAAGGTTTAAAAATCCTTCAGCATACACTATGTCACCTCCAAGGGAAACAATTTCAAAAGATGCTGAAACCCATAATGCTTTGTATCTGAGTGAGAAACCAAATTCCAATGTTCGTAGGTCTAGCTTCAAAATTGCCGTAATAGCAGCATATTTTCAAAACTCTATCATCCCGTATTTCACCCCCTTAGGGGTGAAATTTTGAAAACTCCTACAGCATAAGATAAAGAACCTCTCCAAATATTAGATTTCTATTCTTAGTGATTTGGGCTGTTAGTTCATCCCAGTTAATCTCCTTCCAGAAGGTAACATTATGATTTGTCCTCTGTATTTGGTCACAGCAATTATTCCGAAGCATATAAATTTGTTAATCACGCTTAAATGATAATGGAATCCTCTTGGGTAAAATATTCTGGAGGTAAAACAGTCCCCCATTTGGATCTCTGAGCTGGGACTACTCAGGAGGACATAGTTGTCAGGAGAAACATATCTGGTGTTCTACAGATCGGAGTGTGGAATGTCAGAGCCCTTAATCGGGCACGTAGGTTAGAAAATTTGAAAAGGGAAATGGATAGGTTAAAGTTAGATATAGTGGGAATTAGTGAAGTTCAGTGGCAGGAGGAACAGGACTTCTGGTCAGGTGAATACAGGGTTGTAGATACAAAATCAAACAGGTGTTATGCAGAAGTAGATTCAATAATGAATAAAAAATAGAAATGATGTGGATAAGCTACTACAAACAGCACAGTGAAAGCATTATTGTAGCTAAGATAGACGCGAAGCCCACGCCTACCACAGCAGTACAAGTTTATATGCCAGTAGCTCCGTACATAACGAAGAAATGTATGATGAGATTAAAGAAATTATTCAAATAGTTACGGGAGACGAAAATTTAATAGTTGTGGGGGTTAAGGAATGAAAGAGGAAGATGCCTGGTAGAATTTTACATACAGTATAACTTACCATAGCTAACACTTGGTTTAAGAATCATGAAAGAAGGTTGTATATGTGAAAGAGTCCTTAAGACACTAGAAGGTTTCAGATTCATTATATAAGGGCAAGACAAAGATTTAGGAAGCGTGTTTTATATTGTAAGACATTTCCAGGGGCAGATGTGGACTCTGACCACAATTTATTGGTTATGAACTGTAGGAACTATAGGAAAATTAAAGAGACCTTTGGAGAAAAGAGAGCCACTTGTATGAATATTAAGAGCTCAGATGGAAACCCAGTTCTAAGCAAAGAAGGGAAGACAGAAAGGTGGAAGGAGTATATAGAGGGTCTATACAAGGGCGATGTACTTGAGGACAATATTATGGAAATGGAAGAGGATGTAGATGAAGATGAAATGGGAGAAACGATACTGCGTGAAGAGTTTGACAGAGCACTGAAAGACCTGAGTCGAAACAAGGCCCCGGGAGTAGACAACATTCCATTGGAACTACTGACGGCTTTGGGAGAGCCAGTCCTGACAAAACTCTACCATCTGGTGAGCAAGATGTATGAGACAGGCGAAATACCCTCAGACTTCAAGAAGAATATAATAATTCCAATCCCAAAGAAAGCAGGTGTTGACAGGTGTGAAAATTACCGAACTATCAGTTTAATAAGTCACAGCTGCAAAATACTAACACGAATTCTTTACAGTCGAATGGAAAAACTGGTAGAAGCCGACCTCGGGGAAGATCAGTTTGGATTCCGTAGAAGTGTTGGAACACGTGAGGCAATACTGACCCTACGACTTATCTTAGAAAATAGATTAAGGAAAGGCAAACCTACGTTTCTAGCATTTGTAGACTTGGAGAAAGCTTTTGACAATGTTGACTGGAATACTCTCTTTCAAATTCTAAAGGTGGAAGGGGTAAAATACAGGGAGCGAAAGGCTGTTTATAATTTGTACAGAAACCAGATGGCAGTTACAAGAGTCGAGGGGCATGAAATGGAAGCAGTGGTTGGGAAGGGAGTGAGACAGGGTTGTAGCCTCTCCCTGATGTTATTCAATCTGTATATTGAGCAAGCAGTAAAGGAAACAAAAGAAAAATCTGGAGTAGGTATTAAAATCCATGGAGAAGAAATAAAAACTTTTAGGTTCGCCGATGACATTGAAATTCTGCCAGAGACAGCTGAGGACTTGGAAGAACAGTTGAATGGAATGGACAGTGTCTTGAAAGAAATATATAAGATTAATATCAACAAAAGCAAAACAGATAATGGAATGTAGTCGAATTAAATCAGGTGGTGGTTAGGGAATTAGATTAGGAAATGGGACACTTACCCCAAAGTAGTAGATGAGTTTTGCTATTTTGGCAGCAAAATAACTGAAGAGGGTGAAGTAGAGAGGATATAAAATGCAGACTAATGATAACAAGGAAAGCGTTTCTGAAGAAGAGAAATTTGTTAACATTGAGCACAGATTTAAGTGTTAGGAAGTCTTTTCTGAAAGCATTTGCGTGGAGTGTTGCCAAGTATGGATGTGAAGCATGGACGATAAACAGCTTAGACAAGAAGAGAAAAGAGATTTTAGACAAGAAGAGAAAAGATATTTTAGACAAGAAGAGAAAAGAGATTTTAGACAAGAAGAGAAAAGAGATTTTAGACAAGAAGAGAAAAGAGATTAGAAAGAGGTTCGAATCCTGCCTTAGGCATGGATGTATGTGATGTCTTTAGGTTAGTTAGGTTTAAGTAGTTCTAAGTTCTAGGGGACTGATGGCCTCAGAAGTTAAGTCCCATAGCACTCAGAGCCAATTTGTGGCACATCTTGACTAGAAGAAATGATCGGTTGGTAGGACATGTTCTGAGGCATCAAGGGATCACCAATTTAGTACTGGAGGAAAACATGGAGGGTGAAAATTGTATAGGGAGACCAAGAGATGGATATACTAAACAGATTCAGAAGGATGCAGGTTGCAGTAGTTATTCAGAGATGAGGCTGCACAGGATAGAGTAGCATGGAGAGCTGCATCAAACCAGACTTTGGACTGATGACAACAACAACAACAACAACAACAACAACAACATAAATTTGTCCATAAATTTATTTAATCAAGTCAACAATTGGTATATATAGAAATAAGCAATAATATTAGTTCCAATAAACTTTGTAAAATCTTTCTCTACAGCCATTTGTTTCAGTATGGGGGAAATGATCAGTTGCACCAGAGTTTGGATTCTACATTAAACTGTAGGTGTAGTCAAGATGGGAAAGTGGTGTGGGCTTGTAATTAATACACAGTGGTCAGGTTTAGAAAAAGAAACCATATCAGTTTATTTGCTCATGGGGGGGGGTTCATGATAAGGATTTCCAGGACATCAAGAGAAGATATCTCCATTAGCTCCAGATCCATATCAAAACAGGAGGGAAAATTTAAAGGTGAAAGAAATAAGCTATTTAGTGTCTGCTTTAGGTAGAGGCTTGGAACAGGAGAGGGAGATAGAGATAGAGAGAGAGAGAGAGAGAGAGAGAGAGAGAGAGAGAGAGAGAGGTGTTTTTCACTTGTGGCAGTGAGAGCCCTCAGTCTCACCAATCAGGTGTTATGGTGATATGATATGATTGGCAAGGTGGCTTTACTGTCAATAATTTGGTGTATTCTGGCATGAACTAGTAGATTATTGTTGCACCAGTTGAAAGATGACAGATGAAGTAAGTAGACTCTTTATAAATTTCAATAATAAAAATTGCTCACATTCAGGACCTTGGTATACCTTGTATATCTCCTCCCCTCGCACCAGGAGTGAACTCAACAATCTCAGTGGGGCCATAAGTACATGGGGTAAAAGTATTTGATTTTAATTTAACAATCCAATATTTCAATTTCATTTAACAATTCAAAACTTGGAATGTGGGTATAATAGTTAGGTCACCATGTAGTGACAGCAGTTGTTGACAGAGAACTGTGATGGTGGCGGCATTACAGACTTAACAGAAGCTGGTTTCAGAGACAGCTTTGAGGAATACAATTAACTTAAAAACACTCATACAGCAAGGATTGGGATATAACATAAAAATAATAAATATGTGTATACAAATTGTTTCAAATCTTTTTTGCTTCCATTTTTTTGTTGATAAAGAAGTGAATGATTAATTTCTAGTGTTGTTAGAGGAGGTAATGAACCCAGTGTAGTTTCTAATAGAATAGTAGATGTGGTTGGTTTGTTTTAGAATGTCCTTGCAGTGGCTGTGTAACCATCAGTGTGGCATCAGTTGTTTGCCAACCTGATGATAGCACTGAATTTTGAAACACAAAAGTTTGTTTTAACTGTAATAAGGGAGGATGGAAGCATTGTAAGTCAAGTGAGATTACAAAATTACAATTTGTAACAGTAGGAAAATAAAAGTCGTCATAACTTTGGACTGTAACTTGGTCAAGGCACATGGTCAGCTGGAGTGGCTGTACGTATTTTACTACATAAATTGCATGTGGAACATCAAAAGTCCCATTAGGTATTAGAATAGCAGTAAGAGTGGGAGTTGCTGCAGGAACAATTATATTGAATAAAATTTGATAGAATGCCATAATATTGGCAGCACTCACCCTAGTGAAGTTAAGTTCATTGGTGCTCCTGCGCCATCAACTAATCCCAGGATTTGAACAATTCAATGTTGAGTTCAGTGTTGTTAGTATCTGGAAAAACTGGTAAAGGAGGCTGGGCACTGAGAGGAAAGTTAAATTCTGGGATGAATAACAGGAATGGTTTGGTAGTATCATTAAAGGTTCTTTTCAACAATGCGAGGACGTGAAATTCAGGCCCCAAGGTATAATAACAGAAAGTTCTGAATAAAAGTCCGCTGTTATGCAGCATTACTGTGGGGAGTGAAATTCCAATGTGAACACACAGGTGAAAGCTGAATGGGATATGGGGCAACATGCAACTAGCAGTTTCTTATGTTGTGGAACAAAGGTTGCATTAATTAAACCAGTTAATTCGGGGACCAGTTGAATTTGTTACATATGAGAAACTGTTTTCAGTATGTTCTAAGAAGGAGCAGAATCCACAAAAATCCTGAATTGTGTCGCCATTCTCTATTTGGAGATCAGGCATGTGGAGCAGTGCTGGGTTGCACTTACTCAGTAGTGGTTGAACAATAGGTGGTTCAGTTTGGCATAGAGAGGGATCTTATTTGTGCAGAATCCTTCAAAACAACATGGCAGCCCTTTTCATGATGATATATTGTGGTCTGCCCTTTCGTAACCCAAGTTTTAAAATTCCATGAACTTTGAACATAACTTGGCCATACTAGACAGTGGTGAAAACTATTTAGCAACAAAATCATTCAATAATAGAGGTTGATAATAAAATATAAAGGAATAAATAAAAGAGCAGCAAAATTAGGCTGGGAAGGGCATACCAGATAATTTTGTGATAACAAGGAGTGTGTAACATACAAATGTTAAAGTAGAGATGCATTAGTAACAAAAGGCTTGGTAGTCTTATTGAACTGAGGTACAACCATGTTAGAACCCACAGTGGGCAAAAGACGTCATCGGTGTGGCTGGCGTTGTTTAATGAAGTCCAGATGTCCATAACCGACAGGCTATTGTTCATCCAGATGGGGAATAAGTGTTATGCAGACAGTAGCAGTGACAAACTTAACATGTTTAAAAAAAACTGTAAGGCTGAGGGGCAACTTTACAAGAATGGCACAAAGCAAAATATTCTAACTATAAGGACCAGTATCATCATCATGGCTAAACAATACATTGGCGTAGAAAGTACTAACTCTACTTCCACTTTTTCCTGAGTTTTGATGGCTCCACTACAGGAGATGGTTTATCACAGCCTTTATTCTCGGTTAAGCAATCAAAGTGAACTTTAATCTTCCAATCTGGGATTTGGTATTCAGCATTGAAAGGCAATGTGAAAAGCAGTATCTGAAATGGTACATCCCAGGACACAAATTTTGTAGTTCTTCCCAGTCTCACGGCAGTTTATCATAATATTATATAATCTCCTACATGGTACAGTGGCATCCTAGCATTCTTTTGACTATGGGCCTATTGCATCTGTGTTGCCACTGCATTGTTCTGCTGAATACTTTTCCAAATAAACTTTAATCTTTCAGCCGTGTGCTCCATTTACCTGGAATTTATTCCAGTGGCCACTTCCCTATGTCAACTGCCGAGTGCATTTTACGGCGGTTAATAACTTGTAGGGACTCACCCCTGTTCACTCATGTATCCTGGTGTTCTGTGATGAAATTACAAATGAAAAATCCTACCCTAGTCTGAGCATGAGCTGTTCACATATTAAAACATAATGTTTACAACTGTTTTATGAATGCGTTCAATACTGCCATTACTCTCAGCATGAAATGGAGTAGTTTGCTATTTCATTTTGATGGTTGACACACTTGTACCATAAGATTGGACATAAAGTTTGCTCCTTACTCTGTTATAATAGCCTCTGGACTTTCAAACAGTAGTGCTGAATAATTGACGAATGCTTTCGCAATTGTTTCAGTGGTCATATATTAAATAAGTATCATAATAAGTTATCGAGAGAAATGGCTAGCGATAGATATAACATATCTCTTATTTTGAGCAGTTATGAAATGATCTGAGTATATCAAGGGCTATGATTTGAAAAGGACCTACTGCTGTAGGCAGAGTTTTAAGAGGTATTTTTGATCTTGATCCTTGCACTCACTTAGCACATGGAAGACAATTTAGAAAGTATTCTTTCACATCTTTCTTCTGTTGTGGCTACCAATAATGGCCTCCAATGCTTGCTTGCAAAGTGCTTTGTATGCTATCATGACATGGTTGTAGTGTCCACTTACAGATAGGCTTAGCACCTCATCCACTTGCAGGATCTTAATTTTCATACTCAACGCCTCTGTCTTTTTGTTGAACTTGCCAGGATTGAGTTTGACTGTTGTTGTTGTTGTGGTCTTCAGTTCTGAGACTGGTTTGATGCAGCTCTCCATGCTACTCTATCCTGTGCAAGCTTCTTCATCTCCCAGTACCTACTGCAACCTACATCCTTCTGAATCTGCTTAGTGTATTCATCTCTTGGTCTCCCTTGGTCTTGACTATTTAGTCATATTCACTAAGTTTTAAGGCTCATCCAACAAGTCTGCTACTGGGATCTTTTAAATTTAAAAAGCCATTGTAAAATGGTGTAATCTATCATTACTGTGAACTGTCATCTGAATAAGTAACACCAAAAGTAATGGGCGTTAAAAACAAGTGCCAGAAGATCTTTTCCCAGGGTACTGTAATTTAGTTCAGCTTGATTCAGCTGACTTGATGTGTAACCAGTTGGTTTTTCTTCACCAGCTAGTATTTGACTCAAAATGCAGCCGACAGGTATGTTGCTAGCATCACATGACAAGGTAAAAGGTTGCATAAAATCCGGGTAAGAATTTCCTTCAGTTTTAACGTGGCACTCTCAAAATATGCTGTCCAAACAAAAGTAGTTCCCTTCTTTAGTAATTTTGTGAGCAGTTTTGGGGTGGCTGGATAATTTTCCATGAAACAACAATAGTAATTTGTTAATCCAAGAGATGATTGCAGTTCTGCAACATTTCTTGGTGCTTGAAAATTGTTCAATGCATCCTTTTAATTGCAAATCTGGTCAGATATCATCTGCAGCAATATAGAGCACTTGTTACTGCATAAAAGTGCACTTTCCCAATTTCAAATTCAGACTGGCATCACTAACAGAAATTAGCATGCTTCTCAGTTGTTCTGCATGTTTTCTTGTCATACTTGAAGAAACAGTTACAGCGTCCAGATATATTAGAAACATGATTGGCTTTAAACCACATTAAAGTATAACAGCAAAATGTTGAAATGTAGGAGTGTTTCAGAGGCCATAGAGCATCCTTAGGTATTCGTAATGACTGGAAGGTACAACAAAAGCTGTTTTTTTACCAACCTTTTGCAGCTATAAGAATTTGATGGTAGCCAGTGTCCATATATAAGGTGGTGAAGAATTTGCACAACAGTGTTATCCCCTTGGAAAGGGGATAAGTATCAAGTTTCATGATCTGATTGACTGCTCGCATATCTATATTAATGTGATACCCTTTTCTTAATTATTGGTTGTCTTGAGAACAAACGGTAGGTAAAGACCAGAGGCTGAAAGGTGGTTTAATTATTTCCAAAATTATCTACTACACTCACTGGCAAAAATGTACCCTTGCTTGTTGTACTCATTTTACATAATCTCTGCTTTCTGTTCACTATCTAATACCTCATTTCTTGTTAATGGATCCATTGAGAAAATATCTCCTCTTAAAAAATCTTTGTTCACTTCTGTCCAAACAGTTTTCCCTGTACTGCCAGGGCAAGGTCATACAACGTGGGATGGGAAAAATTTGTTTTTAATTGTCCTGAGGCCAAAAACTGCATAAAGAGCAAACTGATGTCGGTTTGTATTTGCCGTGAGACTGGCATAACACATGTTCAATATATTGTCCACCATTTTGTTTCACAAGTTGAAATCAAGAAACAACATGTTCCACAACATGTATGAGTGCCTCAGGGATCATGTTCAGAATGCATTGCGCAATGCTTGCATTAAATTCAGCTACATTGGTATTTAGAGCACTGAGCATATGATCTCCAGATGACCCCACTGCCAGATGTCACACAGATTAAAATAAGGTAATCTGTACAGACAGGTTGTAGGTAGATGATGGCTGATAATCCTAGCATTTCTGAAATGCCTCTGCAGCTGCCACTTCACTGGCTGTGCAGTGTGCAGAGGAGTGCTGTCTTGCATTAAATAATGCTGTCCACACTGTTGAAGGGTTGGAATAATGTTGATGCCCCATATTGCTACATGTGTGAAAGACCTCTTGTGCATATTGTTTAGTGAGGATTGCATGCTGAGCCATCTCATCCGTCATGCTCGGCCTCACAGGTCCCCAGGAGTCACTCCATGTGATTATTGGTGGTGGGGTTACCTGACGTCGCAAGTCTACTCCTGGTAGATCTAGGTGTCCTGCACATGGTGAATGGAGACCAGGAAGGACTCGGGGTGTTCCACTGACCCCCCCCCCCCCCCAAACCAATATGTTTAAGGTCCTGTCTTTTACTGTAACTGAAACTGAGCCAATGGGACTCACTTCACCTGTTTTGGAGAAGCTTGTTTTATCCAGTGTCAGGAGGAGGCAAACACAAAAGGGTAGGCAGCTCAAATGTATGGAAAAGATTGTACCTCATAGGGAAATGGTAGCAAGAGAAAGAAAAGGACTCCAGTTGCGCTCAGTGTGTATGCCTGGGGGCCTCATTCAGCATGTTGAGGAGGCTATTCTGGCAGCCATTGAGGGAACAGGGTGCAACTAACTGCAGATTGTGATGCACATTGGAACAAATGATGCCTGTTGTCCGAGCTCAGAGGCCATTCATGGGTCATTCCAGTGACTGGCAGAGAAGGTTGAGAAGACCAGCCTCGTGTGTGGAGTTTCAACAAAGCTCACAATTTGCAGCATTGTCCCCAGAACTAATGGTGGAAATTTCATTCTGAGTGTAGTGGAAGGACTGAATCAGAGACATCAGTGGTTCTGCGACAAGCTTTGGCTAGAGGATTAACTGTAAGGTTACCCGAAATAGGTCAGGTGTGCACTACACATCAGAGGCTGCTACTCAAGTAGCTGACTGTTTGGGGGGGGGGGGGGGGGGGGGGGGGGGCACACAAGGGGTTTTTTTTTTTTTGTCTCTTCAACCAATCCAGATAACAATAGCTGAAGGGAACCCGAAGTATCAGTGTAAGACCAAAATAAATGCTTCCCACAGGTGAGAGTATTAAAATCTAACTAGTTACCTACTGAAGCATTCGCAACAAAATGAACAGCAGTGAACTCCCATTATATTAGGTACGGAAAGCTGCTTGAAACCTGAAATTGATAGCAGTGATATTGGCACAGAAGAAGCAGAGTAGCACAGTCACCGTGGTGTAGGGGTTATGATACTAGACTGTTGCATGGAGGGTTGTGAGTTCAAAACTCACCTGAATTGTAAAATTTTAATTTCTATATTCGGTTCGAGTACATTCTAGAAGGATCCAAACATGTCAATAATCATTGTACTGGAATGTCCTGTAACTGTATATACACCATATGTGTTCTGACTGGAGGCAGTTTGCTCCGTGCTCTTGTATGTGCAAGTGCTGAATAAACCTTCGTTAAGTGACGTTAGTGTTCGTCATTCATCTAATTACATCTTCTTCTACGTGACATTAGTCTGGTGGAGGAGCTTGGTATTGGGACTTGAGATAGCGCACATTATCGACGACACAGTGGCTCCTATCAGACCTCGACAGAGCCGTCGTGTACGTGGCGAGAAACCTGAGTTTGAGCCATATTCAACAGATCACGCTCTATAGGAGACAGAAGAAGAGGAGGATGTTACAATGACAGCAATTGTGTGCCACCATGTGAGACATCCTTCCGGGTTCTCTGGTGACAATGGCCAAGATGAGCATATAGCCAAATTTAACAAATGGGATGACACTGTGTGTTTGGCTAATGTGTTTTTCTAGTTGGAGGGCGCTGCCAAGCAATGGTATGAGAACAGCGAGGGGAAGTTCACAAGATGGGAAGTATTCCAGGTGGAACTGTGCAAGTATTTCGGTGACACACAATGACAGAAGTGGAAGGCTGAAGATAAATTAAAGTGCAGGGCACAGTGTCCAGGAGAAACTACAGCATCCTACATTCATGACGTCTTGGAGCTGTGTAAAATAGTGGATCCTAGAATGAAGGAGGAAGATAAGGTTGCACATCTCATGAAGGGTGTTGCTGAGAACATGCATCAATCCCTACTCCTGAAGGAGGTTTCGAGAGCAGACTACTTCATAAAATGGTGCCAGTATATCGAGACAATCCATAAAAAAAAATCAAATCCAAGAATTTTGAATGGCTTCCAAATGTTGTATTGATGTCTGTAATAGATGAAAAAACTGATTTCATAAGTGTTCTTTGTCAGATAGTGAGAGAGGAAATTCAGAAGGCACTTGGATTGCACAGTGAGCAAAAAACCGAGAAGCTTCAAGTGGTCATAAGGGAGGGAGTTGAACAGACATTAACCCAATCTCTCATCCTTCATTTCCCTTTAAAACAGTGAAGCCCCAGGCGAAGTTATGTTTCTACAATGCCACATGAGGAACCTGTTTGTGCACCAAGGAAGACTAATGTCTGGAGGACCCAGGATAACCAACCAGTATGTTTCCACTGTGGATAACCAGGACATGTGGTGCAATCTTGTTGAGAAAGGTGGCAGATATTTGATGATGCCTGCGCCAGAAGACAGCAGGCCACCGATCTTAGCCAACGCCAACTCCGGGACGTCGAAGATGAACAAGATGATGTGGGTGCAGGACAACGTAGGTTACCATTGCTGCAAGCTGGCCGCTGGTGAGGACGCTCTCCAACATGCCGAACAAGATCTCCATCGCCGTTTAGAAGCTTCAGCCAATCACCTAGCCGCCGCAACCTGGAAAACTAAAGGGTGCGACCTTCCTTGGAGGTGAGGCTGCTGAAGAGAGAAATCCTCCGCCGCCGATCACTACAAAAAAGATAGGAAACTATGTCGATATCCTCATGGATGGCTGACCAGCCCAAGCTCTTGTGGACTCTGGAGCATAATATTCAGTCATTTCAGAGAAGTACCGTCGGCAGTTGCAGAAAACCGTATTCGTTGTCTACAAAACATCTCTGCCTAAGGTGGCTAATGGGAAATATGTAAAACCTACAGGAACATGAGTCATTCGTGTGGGTATCAGTGGCCATACACAGCCCTTAGAATTCATTGTCTTACAAGAGTGTAGTCATGACGTCATTCTTGGATGGGACTTTTTGAAAGCTTCTCAGGCAATTATAGATTGTGGTCGCTTGAAGATTATGCTAGACGAGATGAGATACTGTGGACAGGAAGATGCACATCTGAGTGTGTGGATACTGTGTGCTGGATGAAGTGATCATTCCTGCAGTCAGCACTAGATAGGTAACTGTCATGTGTTATGCCATGCATCAACCCATGGATCTTGTAGTGGAATGTAAGAGAAGCGTACAACTGAAGAATAACTTGGACATTCCAGCCTCTGTTGCCTGGTTTAAGATCAGATTCGGTGAATTGTGGATAGTTAACTGTCGCCGAGAACTGCAGAGCCTTGCAAGACGCATGTGCATAGCAAACACTGAGCCATTAATTGCAGAACAGCTGAGCGTCATAGGAACTTCCCATGCCGAGTCTGTGGGCGAAATTAGCACTACCACTACGAGACAAGATCTTCTATCTCGACTATCACTAGATCTCACTAAGGAACAACAGAAGAAGCTAGTTGCCATTCTTAAAGAGTTCTCTGAATGCTTCAATCCACAGGTGAAGAGCAAATTAGACAAATCAACAGTAAAGCACCGGATTAGTACTGGAGACCATCAACCAATAAGCCAGAGGGCATACTGTGTGTCAGCAACAGAACGTCGAATAATTCATGACGTGGTAGAGAAAGTGATGAATAATGACACCTTTCAGCCTTCGCAGAGCCCATGGTCATCACCAGTGTTTCTTGTCAGGAAAAAGGATGGCATTTGGCGCTTTTGTGCCTATTACAGGAAGCTTAATAAGATAACTAAAAAGGACGTTTACCCTCTTCCACAAATTGATGATACACTAGATTGTCTGAAGGGGGCTAAGTTTTCCTCAACCATGGACATGTACTCGGGATACTGGAAAATCGAAGTAGATGAGACTGATCATGAGAAAACTGCATTCATCACCCCTGAGGGGCTGTATGAGTTTAAGGTAATGCCGTTTGGTTTGTGTAATGGTCCAGCAACTTTGAACGGATGATGGATAATCTTGTAAGTCACCTGATGTGGATGATATGTCTTTGTTATTTAGATGACATTATAGTGTTCTGAGAGGCATTTGATGAACACATAAAAAGACTGAGGGCCATTCTTAAGTGTCTCCAACAAGACAGACTGAAACTTAATCCAAGAAAGTAGCTCTTTGGAGCAAAAGAAATCAAAATACTCTGACACCTTGTGTCAAATGAATGTGTGTGGCCAGACCCAGAAAAGGTGAGATCTGTAATGGAATTTCCTATTCCTAAAAGTATTAGAGATGTGAGAAGCTTCCTCAGATTGTGTTCTTATTACTGTCATTTTACCAAAGATTTTTGTATCAAAGCCAGGCACTCCAAGAGTTGTTAAAAGACGTTGCTAAATTTATCTGGGGCGGTGCTCAACAAGATTCTTTTTGGGGAAATTTAAGTGTAAATCGAAAGGTTAGGGAAGTGGGAAATAGAGGTTGTGTTTTTGTCGCAGTAGGCAAACTCAAATCCACTGAGACACAAACTGAAGCAGTATGTGAGATTGTTTGGCCAAAACTCAGTATCAGCGGCGAGCATAAAATGAAAATTGTATCCTTCTATCGCCCATGAGACTCATCTCGTTAGGTAACTGAAAGCTTTAGAAAAAAAACTTCAATTCACTTGTTTGTAAGTTCCCCAATCATACTGTAATCATTGGTGGAGACTTTAAATATCCAACAATCAATTGGGAAAATTACAGTTTTGTTAGTGATGGGCATAAGACATCCTGTGGAACTTTACTAAATGCTGAAAACTACCTAGAACGGGTGGTTATGAACATCACTCATGATGGAAATATTTTGGATCTAATGGTAACAAATAGACCTGATCTTGTTGAGGATGTCCACATCGAAACTGGTATCAGTGAGCATGGCGCGTTTGTGGCAACATTGATTACCAATGTAAAAAGAACAACTAAAACAAGCAGAAAGCTATATATGTTGAGGAAACTAGACAAAATATCATTATTGTCTATCTCAATGAGAAACTTGAAACTGCATCCTAGGGTAGGAGCCCGTACGGGGACTGTGGCTCAATTTTAAAAGAATAGTTGACCATGCACCGGATAGATATGTACCCAGTAGAACAACTCATAATGGGAGGGAACCTCGATGGTATATATTCACTGTAAAGAAACTTCTAAAGAAACAGATTACTGTGTAATAGGCGTAAAATGAAGCATAGGATTATAGATAAATGCTGAATGAAACACGTTTGGCTGTCAAGAGGGCAATGTGTGATGCCTTCAATGACTACCATAGAAGAATATTGTCAAATGACATTTCACAAGATCCAAAGAGATTCTGTTCATATGTAACGCCTTTTATTGGCACCAAATGTAGTGTCAAGTACCTCGTCACTGAGACAGGAACTGAAATTGAGGGTAGCAAAGCAAAATCTGAAATACTTAACTCCATTTTCATATGTTCCTTCACAAAGGAAGACCCAAGAGAATTACCCCAATTTAATCATCGTACCACTGAAAAGATGAATGGAATAAGTATTAGCATCAGTATCAGTGGTGTTGAGAAACGCTCAAATCTTTAAAACAGAACAAAGCTCCAGGGCCCAATGGAATACCTATGAGATTGTGTACTGAATTTGTGGGTGAGTTAGCCCCCTCTTCTAACTAGAATCTGTTGTAGATCCCTCGATCAAAAAACCGTAAACAATTCTTAGAAAAAGGAAAAGGTCACATCCATCTACAAGAAAGATAGTAGAAGTGATCCACAAAACTGCTGTCCAATATCCTTTGACATCAGTTTATTAGATAATCTTAGAACCTATTCTGAGCTCTAACATACTGAGATATCTTGAACAGCTCTGACGAAGGACATTTCCTCAAATTTTATCAATGTGCCTGTCAGTTTCTCAACATCTCAGTTTTGCAGCAACCAACACTTTGTCCATTCTCTTCACCAGGTGTGTAGTAATTTGCATGACTGATCCTTGCATTGTTTTGTAGTCCATGACATAGTCAGTAATAGTTTTACAAACACGAAATTATAAAGTTTTCCAGATTTATGACCATGTTGTAAAGTTATATAGAGCAGCATCAGTGTTAAAACCCACTGAAACGATGTGATGATGCAGCCTTGTATCCATACATGTTTTATTAAAAATAACAAGGGCTGCAAAAGCCAATATTCATAAACATTAAGTTGTGTGTCAGGACATGCAGCCAAAATTGCTAACCACAAAAAGTTTGGCATTAGTGTTTGTGGCCATACTCTAAACAGTTTTTCTCATGAATATCAGTTTAATTTTTCCAGAGCTTCCTGGGTGCATTCCTTCCTTCCTTCCTTCCTTGTCCCAATATCCACCAGTTCCAGTTCAGGAGTGCTATGTGAATTCACCATTTTCACGGAGAATTAACCATACTTGTATGTAGGCTATTATAACACTGGGATTGCCACTCCCAATGGCATTTTAAAGCTACTGTCACTGCTCCTCTCTGGGGAGGAATCTGTGTACCTCTTCCGTCTGTTTCTAGTGTGCATTGCACGTTCAAATGTGACAGTTTTTCAGTGTGTTGGTGCTTCATATAACTGGGGTGGTACATTGGAACCAGTCCTCTATTTACTGTATTTTACGTACTATAAGATACACCTTTCTCTTTTAAAAATTGCCTCCAAAATTCATGTGCTTCTTATACTCGAAATTAATACAATTCCTGCCAGTCTCAAAAATGTCCATATATTCTATGCAGAAGGAAAACTCACTCTATATGGCACTGGTAGCAGAAGTGCACCTATGCAATGAACATGAGTTTCAAGGGTTCACAAGCTTGGTAACACTGTCTCCCTCATGCCCTGCAATCACAAACCCAGAACACTGTGTAGCCATTGCAGTCTACAGTGCCAGTGAACCTGAATTGATTTGATTTGTGTTATCGGTAACAGTACATCATTTCTGTTAGTAGCTACTTTCATAATGGAAAAAATAAAAGTTATTCATATGATGAAGGCTATACGTGGAAGAACATGGAAACAGAGCAACTGAGTGGCATTTTGGTCCTCCACATACAGGAAAAGCCATTCGCAATTGGCGGGCTAGTAAAGAAGAACTGGGGGAGAAAAAAATGAGAAAAATTAAATGTGCAAATAGAGGACTGAATGTAAAATGGACAAAACTAGATGATGACGTACTGAAATGGATTCTAGGACACCATCAAAATGGCACTGGAATTAATACAAAAATGATTCAAATACATGCTCATAAGCTAGCTCTAGAAGTGGAACTTAAGACTTTAAGGGTGGTGTTGGTTGGTGCTACAGGTTTATGAAGTGTCATGTACTTACTTAGCATGTGAACCAAAACCAAAAGATCTCAGAAAATACCACAAGAGTATGAAGAGAAAATATTATCTTTCCATCACTTTATTATTCAGTGTGGAACTAAAGCAAATATGGCAGAAACTCCTCTGACATGTGATGGGCAGATTAACAGAACTGTTGCCATGAAAGGTGATAAAACTGTAACTAAAAAAACAAGTGGATAAGAAAAAATGTGCTATGCTGTTGTACTTTCATGTTGTGCTGATGGTACTAAAGTTAATCCAATTATCATTTTCAAGCACAGAACAATGCCAAAACCCTCTGAAATACTGCCAGGCAATGTTGTTCACGTGCATGACAAGGGTTGGATGGACAAGGCTGGTATGGAATTATGGATTAACAGAGAGTGGGAGAGGAAGCAAGGTATTTTATTAAAGAAGAGTTCTGTTCTTTTGCTAGATCATTTTAGTGGCCATTTGAAAAATTTTGTGAAATAGAAATTGAGACAGGGAAATACAGAGCTTGCTGTTATTCTGGGAGGAGATAACTTCATAACTGCAACCTCTTGATGTCTTGAAAAATAAACTGTTTAAAGTGTATATGAGAGAGGAATGGAACAAATTGATGATGGCTGAAACCCACCATGAATTCATATTGAAGAGAGCTTTGAAATGACCTACAATCAAACAGTTGTGTCAGTGAAAAAAACATTTGTGGTCTAGAGTGAGAGAAGACATTGTTAAATATTTCAAGTGGGGCATAATTAATGCTCTTGATGCCAGTGAAGACCATCTTATATGTGAAGAGGACATTGATGAAGAAGAAATAGTTCTCAGTTTGATAATAAAAATGGTATAATATTACTTTAAAAAATTACTTAAAAATTAAGGAGCATCTTCTATTCCGTAAGATCAGTACCTGGAAAACAGTCCAATAACTACTTCCAGGCTAGCCAGTACACCAGTCCCCATCATTAATCCATGAAGCAGATTGGACCTGGGACCAGCTTGACTCCTGTGTTGCAGAAACACACATTTTAACATGCTCATTTATTCAGGAGCTCATTTTCCACCTAGCTTTAGTTTGATAGGTAAGGTGGTTAACAGGTTTTGATATCTAAGATTTTATTCTGGTACTTACTGTGACTTTCATCACTGGTAATACTTTGTGGGTGCTCAAAATGCTAAATTGAACTATGATTCAGTTTGCACACTAAAATGTTATAAGAAAACCTGTCCAGATAGCTGAGTGTGTGACAGTACCACGTTATCAGAATGTGGATCAAATCTGCCCTGTGGTTTAACAAGTGTGCTGGTCAGCCTGAATGTGGTTTTGAGGTGGCTTTCCACAGCCACCTAGGTAGACACTGTAATGGTTCCTATGTCTCACCTCCTATGGATAATGTACAAACACTTGGTACCACAGTGTCGTATTTTACCATGCAATTTCACTGTAGATGGACATTAGAGGTACACAGATTCCTCTCTAGGTAAGAACTGGCAGTAACTCTAAAATGCCTTTGGGAGTGGCTACCCCATTGTAATAATAACCTGTATATGGCTGTGGTTTGTTCTTCATGAAATAGAAGTGACATACTGGTCCCAATATGGCACTGGCTGGATAAAAGGGCACCACACAAGAAGGAAGTATTAAAAGAAATTTTGTATCACATTGACCATAAAGCTCCTTCACCGATTGTTTTCAATAACAGCCATAAACATAAACACCATGGAACAGTTCTATTTAGCTCAATTTATTATATCAATTTAGATGTCTTCAATTATTAAAAAATGCTGACAGACTCGAGTAAAGCACATTTCATTTCACATAATTTTGAATTGATGAAAATAGGAAATAGCGTTGAAATTGAGGAAATTTATGTTACACCCAACACTAATTTAACTCATCAAGTGAAAAAATTCTTTTTTCAGCTGAAACGCCGCCAACTTCAGCTGCGGACACAGTATGAAGGTATACCTCCTGGTTTGGTGCTATTAAACCTGTTGTACAAAGGTTGTCAGGACTGTGTAAAACCTCCTACCACTGAAGGAGATGTAAGTGAAGCATTGCTCACAATCATAGCTTTTATATTGCTTATATCTTTAAAAGAGAGATTATTTTCATTTTGCTCCAGTCTTGAAAGTTTCTTAAACAAGTTTCATCTGTAGTATAGTAAAGACAAAAATTTCCTGAATCTCAATTCTTTTCCCTTGCATTTGAGTTGATCAACTTCCTTAGTTGAAAATCTTTTTTCAAGAAGACTAGAGCAAAAATAAATGTGTCAAATATCAGCATTGTTACAACATCCACAGCACTAATAGTAAGGGAAGTGGAAGTTTATTGTCTCTTAACATACAATTTCAAGTCATTGACTTAAAAGTACAGGAGAGTCAACAAAACATAAAAACTGGTTTACAGTTTTCCTTATAATACCAGTAATATAATACACAGTACTGAATAATTACTTAATTAAACAATTAATAATTTTTCTTCAACAGTAACAAAGTTTTAAGATTAACAGTCCTAAGCACTTTCTCTCTCCTGCTCAAATTTTCAGGTTGTCATTTATGATTCTTCTACTTAATAGTAACATTTCTGCAGTAGTTTCTCACATAAGGATTTTATCAGTGTTTCTAAATTTATGCTGAGCAATGCTCTTCCATTCACTTTGTTATAAATTTTCATACACATATAATGTGGTGTTTGAGCATAAAATTTTAAACAGTGGGTCGGTAGCATAAAATTATTTTTATTTCTGGTGTTGTAATTATGTTGAAAATGATTTGCTACAAATAAATCAGAGTTACTGTGTACAAAGATAATCATCTCATATATGTATAGTCAGGAAACACATAGTATACTCAGATTTTTTAGGAGTGGATGACACGATTTTCTTCGCCCTACATTGTGCATATTTCTAATGATGGTTTTCTGAAGTTTTAGTATTCGACAGATATAGTTTGACGTACCCCAAAATACAATTCCATACCTTATTACTGACTCAAAGTAGCTGTGATATACTACTTTTCTTATGCCCATACTGGTAGCATTGTACAGTATTCTCATTGTATATGCTAGGCTATTTAATTTATTTGCAAGGTACTGTATGTGTGATCCCATGATAGATTTGTATCTAGTTGCATTTCCATGAATTTCACACAGCTAGCTTCCTGCAAAACCTGGTTTCGGTGACTGACCTGAATATCATTTAATTTTGCTTGTTCTGTTTTAAATTGCATTAACTGAGTCTTTTCCTTGTTTAATTGTAACCCATTTAAATCAAACCAGGTATCTAAGTTTTCTAAAGTATTTAATACAGTTTGTGGAATTTCATCTGTAATGTTACTTTCAATGATTAAAGATGTGTCATCTGCAAATAAAATTCAGTGACACTCAATATTAAGTAGCAGATCATTTATGTAAAACAAAAACAAAATGGGACCTAAGACAGAACCTTAAATGGTTGTCCAATTATTTTAGAGACTGTTTTTAACACTTTTGTTGGCATCCCATCCCATCCTGCTGATGTTTTACTTTTAGGTGACAGTATCACATTTTCTGTATCTTTTACTGTAGTTTTTGTAAATGTACTGAAAAATTCACCGTGGGGTTGCTCACCATTGAAGAAATTGACCGCGTCTGGATACTCTGCTACAGTGACATTAGATTGGTTTACATTTATAAAGAATTCATTAAACAATTTAAAAATTTGAGCATGATTTACAATAGTTTTATCCTCTATCTTGATTTCAGAAATATCATGGCCTCTACCTGTGGCACCTGTTTCAGCTTTGATCACTGACCATAATGTCTTTGATTTGTTTTCACTATCCAATATAACTCTATTATTTGCCAGTTCTTTGGCTGCCTTTACAACTTTTTTAAAAATATTTTTGTAATCTTTTACATAGGTAACAAAATCAGGACTTTTATTATGTTTTAGTTCCCTATGTAGCCATCTTTTTCTTGCACTCGAGATTTTTATTCCTTCAGTAATCCACTTTACTTTATTTCCTACTTTTTCATGATGCACAGTAAGGGGGAAAGTTTCATTAAAAATGAGCAGGAATTTTTCCAAGAAAGTAGCAAAATTTTCAGAGCACGAAATACTATGATCTATAGACCACTCCACTTTATTTAATCTACATTCAAATAAGTTTATATTTTCTTTGCTGAACTGGCGTTTGGTGTAGGTTTTCTTCGAGGAAGGTTCTATTGTTTTTGGTAAGTTCTATTGTTTTTGGTAACTCCATAAACAGAGCACAATGATCAGAAAGTCCTAAATCTAAACAAAACTTATTTGCCTCACTATAAGTGTAATTGGTTAAAATATTAGTGTAATTGGTTAAAATATTATCTATACATGTTGCAGACACTTCATTTACTTGAGTGAAATCAGTTAAATTTGCACTGAAACCTGATGTTTGAATCATATCAATGAATTTTGTTGAGTTATTGGCTTCACTGGCTAGATCTATGTTGAAATCAGCGGTTATTATGACACTCATCTTGGTTTCTTTTTGAAGGTTTTGCAATAGACACTGGAATTTCGACAAAAAATGTTTCATTATTTCTGCGCCCGGAATTCTGTACACAGATAAAATTACAATAGTTTGCCCTAATTCTACGCAGCAACTTTCAAATATACATTCTTCACTAAGGGAATCAAAATCGAGTCTTGCTTTATATTCCACAGATCTTTCCACTAGTATGCATGATCCTCCTCGAGTTAAATTACTTCTACAAAAGCTGCTGGCAACATAAAAATTATCAAGGTTATTTAAGATTTTGATACTATCCTTTGTAAGCCAGTGTTCATTCAAGCATACAATCTTGATATTTGGTATTTCTGACAAAATGATTTGCAAGTCGTTAATTTTTGTTTCTCTGCCATCTGTGTAATTTGAACTTAACCCATTTATGTTCAAGTGTATTGCGAACGTATTGTTACTTTATTGAATATCCCTAATGGCATCTAGTTTGAAACTTTGTTATCAATTTTTACACCCCCATCTTTGCATACTAGTTTCCCTTATTAAGTATGTTCTTACATATATCACTATATATATTGCTGAATGTTGCTGATCCTAGCCTGTTCAGATGCAGTCCATCTTGTCCCAGACATTTATCACTAATAAATTTATTTGAATCCACGAAAACTGCACCAAGTCTGTTGCACTGTTCTGAGGCGATTGTTTATCCTAACTATGTATTTATCACTTACCGATCTTCTGTGCAGGATACTACTAATAATGAGTGTCTTAATAATCTATATTACTAAGCAAGTAACTGGAGGTTTGGTAACACTGTTCCAGTTGAGGTTGCATATCCAGTGGCTCCTAGGTGTAACAGTTACTTGATTTCAGTATGTCCTGTGATTACTGGCCAAATTTAAAAATTTAAGTTACTATCATGCTATAATAACTTACCCATTAAAAAGTATGCTCTTATGTTAAAGGTTTAATACAGTAAGACAAATACTACAGTTAGAACCCGTGTATGTGCCTTGAGCAACATAGGAAATCGCCCCGAGTGTATTCAACCAATATTTGAGAACAATGGCTTTTAGTGATTTCCACCGAATTTAAACTTAATTTCAAACCTTTGAGGGAATAGGATATAGTTGTAGGTAAACAACTAGAATTCTCTCAGATATAGATTTATTAGCACTTTGCTTCTACACAGATACAAGTCCGGAGGCTAACTGCCGTTAACGGCCAACATCTTCCCCAAAGCCCTCTCCTCAAAGATAGCACACTTATACACTGAACAAATATCGATATTTATGGCGCGCTACGCCACCCCTTTATCAATTTTTTTTCTGGCCGATATTCATGATGAAAGGAGAAAACATGTTGCTTACTACGTTTTCAGTATTCTTGCAGTAAAACTTCAGCATTAGGTGTGACATTTTAATTTATTACTTCTTTAACACTAACTCTATTTACAACACTTTTGCAGGCTGCCCAGACTATATTCATTCAGTGTTAGATTAATGAAAGCACATTAAGCATGACTGGAAACCTTTCCTAAACTATCCTTACTTTCATGCTTAACATCAAATACTTCTTGTTGCATTAATTCATTTTTAATCGGACACTTGATGTTCCCCAATACACTGAAGCCTGATTCTTTAAAGAATCGGGGAAATACTGGTTAACTAATGTTAATGAAAAAAGTAGTGTGTTAATGTGGAAAGGAGGAGGAGGACGACGAAGCGAAAAAATGTTGGTAAATTACATGGTTTTTTCCTAACTGTCTTTATCCCCATGTTACATGTAGTGAAGCAGCCCAAATCAGTGTTTTTAAAATTGATGAACAGCTATTTATTTGGGCTGATATTCTCAGAGGCTTCTCTTTTGTTTTGCTCATAAATATTTTATGACAAGTGTAAATCACTGTGACAAAATTCTTCTTATCTGTTCCATTTCCAAATTGTTAGTTTTTGATACTTTGGTCACTATTATTGTTTTCTACATTTAAAGGACATTTGGAATTTTTCTAGAGAGTTGTAATATGAAATTTGCATGTTAATGTCAGTTTATTACTTGACCCTTCTCTTACAGACGGATTGCTTGCTTTTTGTTCTGACCACTGCTGGACGAGACCTGGACCAAGAACTCCCACAACAATTGCAGCAGCTCCTTGCTAAAATAAGAGACACTTTCCTCACAGCAGCTGCTACTCCTCTCATTAAAAAGCATCTCCTGCAGTTGATTGAGCTTCACGCATCACGGTGGCAGTTACCTGCATCAGCTGTCATGTATTACACCACACCACAGTACAGTCGTTCAGCAGCTACCTAATTTTTAATAACCCACTACTCTGAAATCTCTCTGAATTGCGGAGTGCTGTATTTTCAAAAGTTTCCATGATTCTGCAAAGTTGAACTGTACCTTGATAATATTTATTGTAGAATAATTAATGTGATCTAGGTCGGATGTGAAATTGATGCTTGCAAAATTTGAAAGAAAACATTTCAAGTTATTTAATGTTAAAGCTTTAAGGATGCAATTATTGATGGCTTCTATAACATTGTGGGGCTCCACATCACTTACAGAAAGGTATATACTGTATAAAATGACAATACTAAATATCTTTTAATGTTATATTTTGATTAGTGTAATCATATTGAATGACTGCAGGATTCCACTGTTATTGAAAAATCAAAAGTGGTGATGTTTAATGAATAAGGGATTACTTGATTTGTCAAAGAGGTTGTTAGGCAGTGTGTGGTGAAATATGATGACAGTAGCAACCTTTTCGCTATAATAAGCTGCACTCATTTTGCCATAGCTTGCAGTCAAGGATCTTGGCCTCTTACACAACACTTCAGGGAACCGATGAAAGATTATGTTCTTTTTGTGAATTGTGTTACACAAGTAACTTAGTTTGAGAAATTGTGTTGTATCAAATATGTCAGCGCTTCAAGACATCATTGAATGAAATAATAAAATTGCTTGTTTTGGTACAACACTGCCAATTCTTGTGTTGGATTCCACTACTATGTCATAGGATACATCAAAATGTCCAGATATACATGTGATGCGTAATTCAAATAGATAAACAATAGAGCAGAATGGCAAGTAATATTTCTACCTGAATTTGAAACTCATTTAGTGGAAGTCCTTTGCTAGTTCATAATGTGTATACATATCTGTTAAAACAAGAACATTGAGTGTTAAGGTGTATTAATTAAATGTAGTATGTGTGTTACTCATGACATGTTTTTCATGTTACAAAGGAGTTTATTTTCTTCTGGTAAATCATATATTTCATATTCGTAACCAGACATTGCGAACTTGTATACTCATTCTGGAGTCCCTGTTCCTATTTACACTGTTTTACAGCCTACATACTGGTATATATGTCGCTCCATTCAATTAGACGGACAGACCATAACTCATTATATCATATGACCAGAAAAACATATGATAACAGCAGCAGTTGTTGCAAAATACTTAACAGTTTGCTAATTTTGGATGAAAGTTGTAGATTTCATTGTCTAGTAATTTAAATGGTGCTTTTATACAACTTATAACCAAAGAGGCTCTTAATGAAGTGGTGCTGTTTATTATTATTTTGGATTGAATCTGTAAATAAAACATTCATAGTCATTGCCCTGTCTGAAACAGGTGTTTCAGATCACTTCACAATATCTAAGCAGTATAACTTTAGAATTTTCCATTTCTTGTTTGTGTTTGTGCATTTTGAGTTAACTTGTCTGTTGGTAGATGAACACACAAAGTACTTGTGTTAAGTTTAGTTTCATGTTGATGTGCTATTTTGTTAATTTCACATTTTGTTGTTATGTCGTCATTACTATATTTATTTTCTAAAGATTGGATTATTGATACAGAAGAATATGGCTCATCACTTAGGTGTTGTACTTAAGTTTCATGCAGCCATTCTGTATAAATTCCAAAGCAAGTTAATAAAATGCAGAGTTGAGACAGCAAAATTTGATTATATAAAAAATATTTTAAAAAGAAATACTTTGTATATATGTGTTTTGTTATAAGATATACTTCATGTTTTGTACACTAGAAGATGTTACTTTCTTTACTCATTCCTCATATATCATCTTTTTTCTGGATGTGCCTTAGGAAGAAATCAGGGTTTCTTAACTAAATACTGAAATACATAAATACGTAACATTTTCTACTTTGTGAAATATCTAGTCTTATTGTTATACTACATTTGTATTTCTAATAAATAAGACTATTGAGATTTGATAATTGTATTTTCTCTTCTTTCTTACTTTGTATGTGCAACACTGTTTCTTCATGGTGTGAAACAGTGTGTCACAGAGATTCAGTGACAGATTCCCTTTTTTAGTACAGTTGTTAAAAAATTTATAGATTTCATTCACACAGCTCTGACCTACAGAGGGTAATAAATAAGAATGAATACTTAACATGTAAGTGAAATAACTAAGCTAATCATAAAATTGACTGAGTGGGGCACTGACCAACTGAAATTAGTGAGTTATTCTGTGCACTGAATAAAAGTGAATTCAGAGACTGCATTATAATATTAACTTTATTCAAAAATACAATTGTACTTTACAGCTATGTTTTCTGCATAAAATGACTGAAAATATTTTAAAAAATTTACCTCAAAAATAAAATAATGTTGTTGGGCCAAATGAAACTGCCATGTATGTTTATCCATAACAAGTTTTACTTACAGCAAAGAAGCCAAATGCAAAAACTGTAGAAGGTAATTCTGTGAAATTCTCTTCAGATTTGCACATGCTTCATATCTCATCCCATCCCTTCTGTTTTTATATACTTTATGTTATTTTATAAAACAGCCAAAAAAGAGCAGATGAAGCCTTTGTAAATGGTCACATAGTATACCAAACATATGGTACAGAAAGCACTTGGTGAAATATAAACCGTTCAGAGACTAAAGGTAACAATTCACTGAATAATTGAGGTGCTGTGCTGAGTCAGTGACAGGCCCATAAACAAGACAAGTTGTTGCTAGCTTTTGGTCAAATTCTTCTTCAGATCTCTAATGATTTAAAGCTCTGCAGGATGATTTGTCCAAAAGCTAGCAACATTTTCTGTCTCATTTATGTACCTTTTGACAACTCAGGATCTTGGGCTATTTGATGAGTATTTGTCTTTACTTCTTAGCTAATTTATACTAGAGAAACTAAAATACTTAAAACTACTTAGATCTTGTAGTGAAATGAAGGTTCCTTCTCTATTTATTTATTTATTTATTTATATCATATACCATCATTGCAGATATTAAGAAGTTTTTGTGGCACCGGTGTTTCATTTTATTTATTCATTTTGCATAGCCACCATTGCAAATCTGGCTATTTTTGTTTGGGTTTAGGGCACAAAACAGCCTGGACATTATCCATTTTCCATACATGTGATTTACAGGTTAATAGTAAATAAATTACAAAATTAATTAAAACTAAAGAAAAAGAACAAAAGTCATCTTCAGAAAAGAGAGCTCACCATCCGTCAGAGAGCAGTATCCAGTGTGAAAGCAAGTAAGGAGTACATCATATCACCTTAGTGACTGTTATACAGTTGAGCAGTTTTGCTTACTGACCATAACTTGCTCCTCTTTTCCAGCCAGTCTTCCACCCAATGGTGCATCCCTGTGTTTTAACATGAAGGTCATTGAATTGGGTTTCTGAATTTGTCAAATTATTTCCCTGAATTTCTACATGCTATAATGGAATATCAACACTTTTACCAGCTGCTGCACATAACGTGATAGGCCTGGATGGGTTGAACTATTTTTTGCTGCAGAGTACATAAACTGGATGGCTGAAATGCAGGCAGATAGTTGGAGCGGATAAATTTCGTACCTCAAAAAATCTCAACAGCTCCAGTGTCCTGCAGGTCATAGGTATCATTGCACCATAAATGGTCAATTTGTTCACTAAATGGAACTTGAGATGACAGAGAAAAGGCATAAAATCTCCTGTGTAAGGTGCCATATGATCACAATTATTAGAAGTTAATTCAAAAGTGCAGTTGGGAGTATTCTCCCTCCTACACCAATTTAAATCTAATACAATCCTGGCCTTCTTAAAAATTTGATGCAGCAGCTGGAACCCCATTTGGTGGGTACTGACAAGGAAATTGTCATGTATGACATTTCAAGCCTTTCAAGAACTTTTTTCCACTGTAAGAGTACATTAATCAAAATTGTGTGCTAAAACACATTGGGGAGTATTTTAAAAGTTGCTAGTGATACCCAATATTGCTGCACACAGAATTATTTATACAGTCTTTCTTTCCTAATGTTCATAAAAGTAATGATAGCACAATCCTAACTATTGGTCAGATTGGACTTAATACACATATGTACATAATGTTGTTACAATTCTCATAACAGTTTTTACATTCGTCACATTTTCCCCACAGTCTTTCTTGTTTATTTATTACAGTACATTGTTTTGGAGTACTGAAAACATTTTCTTTACACCAAATACTCTTAACAGATAAAGACTAATGCATCCAAGCACTTTACAGTTGGGCGCTGATGACCACGCTGTTTAGCGCCCGTAAACCTCAAACACACACACACGCACACACTTTACAGTATGTAGGTCATAAAACATGAGTAACTGAAAACCAACAAATGGTTCATGTTCAAGATGTATGTTGTTGAAAGATGTGAAGTGACATATCTACTGGAAATTATATTCTCCAAGAATGTCCTGAAAAGTGCATATGTATATTTCACTCATTGAATAATGCTGGTTGTTCCCTATGTAACCACCTTTTTCTTGTCATGCAAGACAGTAGTGTCATATCTGGGTGGAAGAGTCCAATAAAAGCAGTAAATTATTTTTGTTGATGGGTAAGTAGATATTCTGAGTGTCCTTAGTCAATCTCCTATCATTTCATCTCACTTCATGCCAAATCTATTGCCATTCTTATCTTCACAAGCACTATCAGGACTTAACTCTTGTCTTTTTGTCCCTTTGTTTTCTGTCCACTCTGGTAAGTTCAATATGCATCTTTCCACTTTTCATTCAGCAAACCTCATTTTTTGGACTTTTAACATCATTTCGTGTTCTTGTTTCACTTCTGTGTGTTAGTACTGGCAGTGTATATTGGCCATAAACTTGCAGTTTAAGGCACATTGCAGATTTACTGGTGACTACAGCATCCTACTTCCTAAATGAACCCAGTCATTTTTATCTGCCTGTTCCTTTCTTTAATTGTCCATCCACATATTTTCAGAAGTGTTGCAAAAAATCAGATTAATATTTGCTTAAGGGAGTTGGAGGACTAATTTCTGTAGGCGCCGCTTCTAGTGTCATTCTTAGCTTTCAAAACTCTAGGTTACATCATCTTTATTGGAGATGTGGGTGGGACAGGTCACTTAGAACTTGTTGAATAGATACCCCATTTGGTTCTGGGCAGTAACTCACTTGCAAAATCAGACAAGCCACAGTGGTGAATAGTTTTATGATGGAAACAACCAATGGTAGAACTAAATTCACTTGTCAAATTATATACCAATAATGGAAACTCCTATGTTTTTGATTCCCCTATATGTGTTAACAAATGGAGCCTGTTATTTACATAGCTAAAAAATCTCATCAGTTCTTTCACAATAATAAGGGAGTCTTATTTTTAACATAATGACTAGTTGCAATGAAATATATATACAGTAGTTTTCTGAATGTTGTTGTTTGTGGTCATCTTCAGTCTAAAGATTAGTTTGATGCAGATCTCCACACTAGTATATCCTTTGCAAGCCTCTATGTGTCAGCATAACTGATGCACCCTGTATCCATTTCAGTCTGCAAACTGAAGTGACGAGTCACTTCTTTTAGTCAAGTTGTGGAATAATAGTTTCTTTTTTTTTTTTTCAAATTCAGTTTGGTACTTCTTCATTGTTTACTTGATGCACCCATCTGATTTCAGAATACTTCTGTAGCACCACATTTCAAATGCTCAGGTTTTCATCTTGATTTAACTGTTTATAAAGAATTTAAAGTCAGTTCCTCCAACATCCTCATGATGAGGTGTTACTGGTAGATAGCCATCTCGGGAGTAGAGGAGAACCAAAGTACTGTAAAATCATCTGTGAATCGGGAATATTGTACAGTTAAGGTGGATGTAATGAACCCACATTAACAGTATATTGAAGAAGTCAAACAAGATGGCAAAACACCTGCTATAAATTCATATGCAGCTCTTGAAGGCAGCACCACATTAACTACTTGTGGATGTGCATCCCTTCTTTCGTTAGGAAGGTTGTAGTATTGTAGCAATCCATGGGTTAGAAAAGTATCCAGTCTGTGAGATTCAATTTAACGTTAACAAGGAGGATTTTTCTGGTGATGACTTTTACAGTTTTGCTATGTGGTGTTACGGTTTTCATGAAGATCAGCTGTTGTCCCCTGGCCCTCCTTCGTGTGTTACCATCCCACATTTACCTTGTTGCCTTTAATTTGCATCTACCATCATGTGATCAAACTTTTTCTCTTAAAGCTCACATGATATAATAATGTCTGAGGAATAGTACAGACCTTTAGGACTTTCTGTCCCTGTTCTCCAGTGTGCAAATTGTCTACACCATTTTTTAGTTGTTGTTTGTGTAATGAAAGCCTATCAGTGCCTAGGATTTGAAATTTAGGATGTAACCTTCAATAGAACAAAACTAACATTAATATATTCAGGAAATGGTAGCAACTTGAATGTTAAACAGAAAAAAATAGTTTTCTATAGCTTGTCATTGACCAAACACCGTGCCCCCCCCCCCTCCCCCCCTCCCAATGGCTATGATTTATCTATTCACATAATATGTTCCATAAATCTCATCATAAAGCAGTGTCTTCTGGGATGTCACACCAAGTTAATGGTATAACTGGCAAAAATTGCCATTTAAGACAACATTTGTAAAATATACAAACAGCTAATTTGTTACTCTCCTTACTCTTTTTGCAATTTTTTAGTATTAATTTTCATATCTCTACAGCTTATAATAGTCTCATTGAAGTTAAAGATGATGTGCACTTTTTATTTGGGCACTGCCTCAGATTGTGTTGGTGTGCAGATCATCATCAGAAAGAATTTTTTGCTCTACTGCGGGTGGGTGACTTGAACCCCAGAAATTTGCCTTTCATGCGCAACACTCTTACCACTCGAGTTATTCACGCATGAGTCATAGTTGACCCCAACAGCTTCAATTCTACCAATAGATCACTCCTACCTTTCAAATGTCCCAAATCTCTCCTATGTGCTTGTCTTGCTGGATTGATTAACAAAAAACTACAGTAGAGCCCCACGATCTGAAAAAGGCACTGAAATTGATAATGTTCTAGAATGAATTTTATTTGGAAGTGTAACTGTTGGCTAGCTTTAATCCTTAAAAAATAAAAGGAAATTGTAGTTGCAGCTCCAATCTCCATGTCTCTTTGTGGAGAACTTGGTAAACAAAATAAATTTGTGACAGGTTGACAGCTATCAAAATATGGATGAAAACACACACACACACACACACACACAGTTTTGTGGGACCCACATGAATAAACAGTGTATGAATAAATAATACAGAATAGGAGTGTTCTACAAGGAAACCTTTCATCTTGGATGTAAATACTTTGAGTTTATCACTCAAGTTCAGTTCTCCTGGAAGCTTACTGAAAATGAAATTTGCTGGATAGTGCACACTTTCCTGTACAGTGCTTAAGGAAGCATTATCAAGGTGTGTATTGTATTTCCATAAAGTGTTCACTGGATGACCCAGTATTGTCAACAAAATATCCCATGGTCGAATATACATACAGGGATGGCAGAGGGAGTATTCAGAGTTGTATATGGAGTTCATGAACTAACACTACAGATCAGTTTGACACCCATTTTCTGTACTAATTATATTTTTGAGAGTGCACAGAGTTGCCCCGAACTATAAACTGTGAGACAATAAAATGACAGTAATGTAAACAAGCTTATGTGTTTGTGACATAAACAGTGGAAATCATTCTTATAGTGAAGATAGCAGCATTCAGTTTTTCCACAAGATCTTGAACACGATACTTCCAAGAAAGTTTTTGATCTACCCACAATCCTAAGAATTTTGAATACATGGCATTGCCAACTTAAACTTGACAGCCTTCGGACAGTAAAATTTTACTTTTATGTGAGTAATGTGTGGTTGAAATTACCAGGTATTTTTGTTAAGTCAAAGTAAACTACTGTCCTCAACCTATTGTTTAGACGTGCTAGTTCCTCATACACAAAAGAATGAATACAATTTTTTGTGGAAACTTCCTTCTGTAGTCGGAGTCTGACGGCAAGCTGTGTGCCCTGCGATATGCCACTATTTTCCCACACATTATGTTCTCAAAATCTTCTGAAAACACTGGGATGGCAGAGGGAACATTCAGAGTTGTATATGGAGTTCATGAACTAACACTGCAGATACTGGAGGGCAGGGGGAGTCTGGTGAGCAAGCTACGGACATTCTCCACAGGCATGGACGCTGCACACCTGGAACCAAGTCAGAAAAACTTCTGTGTGCAAAGCACAGCCACATTGATGCCTCCCACAGATATGTGAGCACTGTCAAGCACAAGGGGTTTTGGTTAGGCCACCGCCCTTTTGGCCCCATGACCCAATCATGCTTGTCAAGTGGAGACAGTTTTCCTTCTCACCTAATTCAGACATTTCATGAGGCAGCTAGACAAAGACTATGTTGCCTAAGTGCAGGACATAATCACTGTCCAACTAACACAGGCTTCATATAAGTGACTAAAGGAGGAATTAATCTGGTGAATTTCATCATTGCAGGAATAACAGGTGTATCAGTTGCTGCACCAAGAGGAATGTGGTGACAGGAGGCCATCACAGTTCGTGTGCAATCTGCAGAGCCTGGCATAGTCTGACATGGTTCGGGACTCAAGAGTTGCATGCTATCTGTGTGTGAAACCTCCCAGCACAAGTGCAAGTGATCATCACTACATGGACAGAAATGCAGCTGGATGCCATTGTGCACTTGGCCAATCGGATGCATAATGCACTGGCAATGGTGCTTAATACCGCTGCTGCAGCAGCTTACGATGCCGTAATTCACCAGCAAGTTTCACTCCATAGCAATCCTTCTGCCACAGCCACTGCCCCAGGTGCTGGCATGCACCATCTAGTCAGAACTTGGCCTTGTAGTTGGCATCACTAAGCAAGCAAGTCAACCAGTTCATGCATGTACAGCCAGAGGGCAACAAGCATTGCAGCAGTAGCAGATCCAAGTATTGCTGAACTGGCTTGCACAACTGGCAGTACAGTATCAACCATTCTATCAGTACTCTGCCAGCATCTGATCAGACACTGGGCAGCCTTTGCTGGTATCATATCCACTCTGGCAATGAAGTGAAAAAGTGTCAGCCTCCCTGCTCGCATCCAAGTACCATCTTCAATCAGGCCTAGATGCCCCCAGCTGCAGTGGAATATCCAGAAGGCGTCTTTGTAGCAGAACGGGCTGGCAGTGTGAAGTACCATGTCAATAAGGGTTTCTGTCTGTCACCTCCAGAAGTCAAAGGCACTGTCTCTTACAGTGCCAAGAAACTGAGGCATAAAGACATTTAGCTCACAGCACCAAAATTCAGATCTCTGACTGCATCACACATTCGTATGTATGTGGCTGACGTCAATGAGCTGATTCTAGGTGCGGATTTGCTCAGCCAGCACAAGCTGCTAGCTGACATTGCAAATACCCAGCTGACTGATTCAACAGCAAATTTGACGATAGTGGGACAACAGCGGTAGGCCACATCACTGTAAAACCCGTTATGTCTCCCCCTCCCCAACCATATGCAGACATGCTGGACAAATTTCCAGAGCTCATTTGCCCACCTGGTGCACCAAGGGATGTCAGACATTCAACAGTCCACCATCAATGGTCCTGTGCCTTGCACATACAAGGGAACCTCCCCATCGCACCCCCCTCAGATTTATTTATAAGTTGGCACAGTGGATAGGCCTTGAAAAACTGGACACAGATCAATCGAGAAAACCGGAAGAAGTTGTGTGGAACTATGAAAAAAATTAGTAAAATATACAAACTGAGTAGTCCATGTGCAACATATGCTACATCAAGGAGAATGTAGCATAAGGAGCGCCGTGGTCCCGTGGTTAGCGTGAGTAGCTGCGGAACGAGAGTCCTTGGTTCAAGTCTTGCTCGACTGAAAATTTTACTTTCTTTATTTTCGCAAACTTATGATCTGTCCGTTCGTTCATTGACGTCTCTGTTCACTGAAATAAGTTTAGTGTCTGTGTTTTGCGACCGCACCGCAAAACCATGGGATTAGTAGACGAAAGGACGTGCCTCTCCAATGGGAACCGAAAACATTTGATCGCAAGGTCATAGTTCAACCGATTCCTCCACAGGAAAACATCTGATATATTCTATACGACACTGGTGTCAGCATGTGCATCACATGACAGGAATATGTTGTCTACCCACCTAACTTGTACACTTAGCGAATGGGTAAAAAGATTCTTCTACCTTACCCGATTTAGGTTTCCTTGTGGATGTGATAATCACTGTGAAAAAAGTGATGAAAACATAAGAGTTTGTCACATAAACTGAAAATAAAAATTTAAACTTTTCACTCGATGGAAGACTTGAACCTAGGAACTCTCGCTTGGTAGCTGCTCTTGCTAACCACGGGACCACGGCGCTCCGTGACACCCATTGTCCTTGATGTTGCCTATCTTCGCATGGACTACTCGGTTTGTACATTTTACTAATTTTTTTCATAGTTCCACACAACTTCTTCCTGTTTTCTCGATTGAGCTGTGTTCAGTTTTTCAAGGCCTATCCACTGTGCCAACTTATAACTAAATCTGAGGGGAATACGATGGGGAGGTTCCCTTGTTAGTCTCCAAGAAAGACAGTTCATATTGATCATGTGGGGGCTATTATGTTGTACTGCACATGTATGATTTTAGCCACGTGTTAACAAGCTCCCATTTTTCCTTGTGCAAGCCCAGCATTGTTATTAACCCCTCAAAGTGTATACTTTGGGCCACAGAAATTAAGTTTCGAGACCATTTAATCATCCCTAGTAGATCTAAGTCACTACCAGACAAGGTGCAAGTGATCTTGAACATGCCGCACCCACAGACACTAAGACTTACGCCCCTACCTTAGCATGAGAAATTTTTGTCGGTGTAATCTGCCTAATGCTGCACTGCGGCCCCACCTAGAAGGGAAGGACTCCCATTATCTGGGCTGATTCAATGGAGAGAAGCTTTTATTGAGTCCAAGTGGAGCCTCATAGAAGCGACGTTTCTCATTCCACAGTGTGCAGTGCTGAACTGGCCATAGTCATGGATGCCAGCAAAACACTTTGGCACATTTCCTCAATGGCTAGTCAGTGACTGGCTGCCATTCAGTTTCTTCTCGCAGGAGCTATCAGAGTTGCAATGCACCAGGAATGTTCACAACCCTGAGCTGCTTGCAGTGTTCGAGAAAGTGATTTTTACTGACCACAAGCCTGTAATTCACTTGTTTCAGAACAAAAATACCAAGTGAACACCACACCAGTTGTGACAGTTGGAGTATGAGGTCTGTTCAAAAAAATTACGCAACTTTGTCCACAAAATTGTTCTATGCTTTTACTTATTGTACAAGGTCTCCTTCGAAATACTCTCCTCCACAAGTGATACATTGCTCATAACACTGTTTCCACTGTCAAAAGCAGTCTCGGTATGCCTCTAACTGGATCGTGTGAAGCACCATGTGGGAATTTTCTTTTATCTTGTGTATCGTTGCAAATCTTTGTCCTTGGGTTTTCAACATTGGAAATAAGAGAGTCTGCAGGGGTCAGATCTGGAGAGTACAGACAATGAGCCAGCACAGTGATTTTGTTTTTTATGCAATGGATACACACCGACAGGGATGAATGTGCGGGTGCATTATTGTGGTGCAAGAGCCAAGAATTGCCTCACCACATTTCTGGCCATTTCCTTTCCACATTTTCTCACAGGTGTCACAGCACGTCCCGACACTACCACTGATTAAAAGTTTTTTTCAAGTGGCATGAATTTATGATCACCTAATCCTTCAAAGTGAAAGAGAACTATCAGCATGGATTTGATATTTGACCTGACCTGACGAGCATTTTCTGTCTTGGGGAACCTTTCCCGATGCATTATGAAGACTGAACATTGGTCTCAACATCATTTAGTGCAGACATGTTGCTCCTCTAACTCTGCCATCTCAAAATTCGCAAACAGTGCAACACAACATTCTACTCAATACAGCACTGAACAATAACTAACAGAAATACAACAATGAAACTTCCGACAGTTACACATTAAACACAGGTGTGTGCAAGGATGACAACCGTATTGCCCTCCAACACACCATTGGCATGAAATTATGAGTGTTACAGAATCTTTCGAACAGAGGTTGCTTGTGTCGCAGTTCTCCACTATAACGCCACAGTCGAGCAGCTCCATCAAACACTGAAAGCCCCTATGACACTGGCTAGACAATAATATTCCACTGGTACTGCTCAGCCTGTGAGTAACACTAAAGAAGAGGTCCTCACCTGCCAACTTTGTCTATGGCCAATCATTTGGCATTCTTGGAGATTTTATGGATGAGGTACCACCACGGCACTTCGGCACACCCTACTGGCAAAAGGTTTGTGCACTTACATGGGCAGTATTCGACAGCACGCACAAACGTGGCATAGCACTGGCAAAGTATTTGTACATACCAACAAAATTGTACATGCCAGTGCAGTACAATTACCACTTTGGCTGCTTTACACTATGTCATCACTGTTGTGAGCTAATGCAAGCGCCAACCAAAGTATCAATGAACCGTGTCAAGCCAGCTAACGTCTTGACCACTCCTGCTCCCATTCACTTCTTCAGTCCAGCAGAAGATGTGTCAATCGATGACTTTCCCCATCACCACTCAGACAGAGCCCATACCCATGGCTCTGAAAGATGCACACATACTGTCACTATGCTGCTATGTGTATGTCAGCCCCACCTCATCTTGCCTAGCCAGATGGCATAGCTGCCCAAGCCACGCCCACCAGAGCCAGCCAGATGACTCCCACCACAAGTACCAGCAGACTGTGTCATGTGCTCTGCCCCCTGCGTCCACTTCAGACACCCGTGATACATCATAACAGTCTGCCACACAATGCAGTAGCCCACACCCCAGTCACCAAATGAGTTACAAACTGTTCCCCCCAGCTGCCACCTGCAGGAGTCACCCTGTCTGCAGCAGGCTGCATCTTCAACAAATCACATCGAGTCGAGCTCCAGACTCCACCTCCCACGTAGCCAGCTGCATGTCCATCACAGCAACTAGACTCGTATTTGCATCCATCTGCCTCTGCTTGTTGGGTGTGGCCAGACTAACTTCCACACTGGTTATATGTGCTCTGTCCCATTGAGCTTGGACATCACCCTCCGCGCCACTCCACTTGTCTGTCACTGTTCCAAGATTCCTGTACGAGTTGCAACGACACTGTATTTGCATGAGTACAGACACATGCATAATCTCCATGTCTCTTGTCTTTGCTGTGTCCCAGTGCCAAGGCCAGATCAAATCCTGTGGCATGCTTCTGTGTCTGATTGTCTTTGTGAATCTGAATAGTGTAACTCATGTCATTGTGAACAATGTACAACTCACGAATGCTTTACTTCACTGCCTCCATCATGCTTGTGCTGACATCACTACAAAGCACACAAAACCTAAACATCTGTTAGAGGAGACAGATGCAGGCTAGATGCCTGCACTTTCTCACAGCTTACAAGTTTTCTCTCTAAGGGGTAGATTTCTGTGGCAGCCATACCACAGAAATGTGCAGACAGACCAGAGCTACTCACAGCCAGTACAAGCTAGTGACAGATACCCACCAACATGCACATTTACCAAGAAGCAAAATACTGGCAACGGTATGGCATGCATGGGTACAGGTCAGCAAAAAGCAACAGCCAGTGTGAGTTGAGCCATTGTATAGTGCAAACATGTTTTCATCTGTGGACCATGTGGTTTGAGCCCAACAGAAAATCCCCACCAATGCAAACAGAAGTTTGTTTGATGCTCCCCACTTGTTTTCACTTTTGTTTCATTGATTCTGCAAAGTACATGGCACCCCATGACTGCGAAAAAGTTTGCTTCATTCCAGACACATGTCCATTGTTCTCCCACAATCATGCGATCAGATGATACACTTGTATCTCTGAGGAGTGTAAGCTCTCCTTGGATCAGTGTTTGAACAGAATTCTAATTACCCCGGCCATGCAATTGCCAGTGCATAAACATCATGAACTGAAATCACAGTCAGTTGATCATGTACTCATTTGTGGCAAATAAAATGCATAACTTGGTAAACGTGCTCTTCATCAATTAACATCACCATAGCCTATGTCCTGAACATAGTGCGTGGGTGTAGCAGTAAAGCCAGCTCACTAGCTCACTGCAAGACTGTCTTGTTAAGTGGCGAAACTACTTGTTTCTGTTTCATTACTATCTGCACATCATGATCTGTCAGACCATTACTATTACTAATTTTTCTCACACTTTGTCCATCAACTAGAGGACAATCTGTGAAGATGTGTTCTATAACTTTGCTGTTATCTCCCTGAACTCTAATTAAAAAGTATACTGTGTGTACAAGGCTTTAAGATTCACATGAATCCATTATAAATCTTTTCTCCAGAGAATCAGTCAAAGTTTACATTGAAATCCGCTCAGAATCAACTTCATGTCTCAATTAAGAACCGAGCATAGCACAGTTTCAAGTCTCGAGAGGAAAACCATGTAATGTGAACTGTGATATCTGTAGAGGCCTACAGTGAAAAGTTTACTCCCTGAAAATTCGAACTACCATGCACAACTTTGATCTTAACAATATTTAGACATGCGAAATCTGCATAAATGGCCACTCTCCCCTTCTTCAACAAATGCCTTGCATAGAAATCAGATATGATGTGCCCCTCCCAGGGAAGCCTTGGTATTTATTCACTACACAAATAATTCTCTTAGATACAAATAATTTCAGCATCAAGATCTATTTAGCAATTCATTTACTTTACCTTTAATTCTCCTAAAACTTTGATTAAATTAGCTTACTGCACCTACTGATCTGCATTCTCCATTTGTTAAACTATCATTCAGCATTAAAGGAAAATTCTTCAACGAGATTACCTCATAACTGATTTTATTCTAAAATGATCTAACCCTTTTACACATTATCAATGGAATTTAGACTCCAGTGGACCCATGTCTACTTACTATACTGTCACTTATGTCACCAACCATCCCTTCCCAACACTGTTTAGGGGTAGGCTGTATTTAGTACAGCTGCACATAAGGGTTTTCTCAACTGTCTACACCAAAATATCTACCTTGTTAGCAGACATCAGCAGCCTCTCAATTTCCATATTAAATTTCCTTGCAGCACTGTGGAGATGGGCTTGATTGTAACACTGGAACAGCTGTACAGAGTAAATATTAGCTGTCTGAGTTTCTGCAGCAAACCTTTCCAAGTCACCACCTATATCATAAAGGCAGTCTGAACCATGATTATTCCCAAACTCTCCCTCTATCATTATCTGATCCTCAGTAGCAAAATTCTTATGCAAAGCCCAGAAAAACCTTATTCTTCCACCTTATTAAGCCCAGCTTCTAGTTTCACAATGCTGGTGACTTCATACTGCCAAAACTGTGCGCCTATACTAGACCCACGCCTGTTACCTAACATCAGAATCCCTTTCTTCTTAATTTTCCTATCTAACTTAGGCTTCCTAACAACACTGGATGTCTGCTGCAGACTACTTGCTCCTGCAGCTACTGGAAGCTCCTTTCCACCTGACTGACAGCTGACCAAATCTTTTATCAACATTCAAAATGAAACTATCAGTGTGTGTTCCCTTCCTAATGGCTAAAATGCCAACTGGCAGTTTCCACTTCTCCATCCTATTTTCTATAGCCTCTCTAGTTCCTGTGTAACATCCTCTACTGTGCCTGAAGGGCACATATTCTCAATTCTTGCTCCAGTATTAATCTATCCATACTACAGGTGCTGCAGCTTCAGGAGAACCTTGTTGGATTCCCCACCAGCTCCATCACTACACTCACTCCAATGAAAGCACTTACTAACAGCTCATAGTGTGCTCCATAACACATTGCAACAATTTTCACACATCTCACTTATGGTTAAATTTTACACTATTTTTAAACAACACACACGTCTAAACTTCACACACAAAAAGCTACACTGTAATCTACCAGTAACTTATCTACCTTATCTATCTAAAACAGAAGTATTATAAGTGTATGTAGCTTACTTCCTCTGTTACAGGATGAAAAATATGAACTAAAAGAGCACTACCTGTCCAAGCTGTCTACAAACAAAACACTAACTCACAAAAAATATATACACAGTAAAGAAAGATATTTTGTCAATGTTAGTCTAGCAAGTAGCTAAATTTAAATGAAAGGCTTTCTGCTTTCTGAGATTGAGGGTTACTGAAAGAAACTACTAAACACTTTAAACAGTAAAACTTGCACTGGTCAACATGCTCCGGGAATGTGCGAGGACAAGATGGAGAGCTGCTAGATGCAGCATCAGGAGGCAAGAGGAAAGGGGGGGGGGGGGGGGGGTTGGAGAGACAAATAAGTAAAAAAAGGGGAAAGGACTATGCTGGTTGCCAAATATGTAAGTGGTTGGAGAACTTCTTAAGTAACAGAGAAACAGCACAGTGTCCTCAGTGACGAGTGTTCATCAGAGACAGGGGTGTCACCAGGAAAGCGTGACAGGACTGCTATTACTTTCTTTATACATAAATGGTCTGGCAGACAGTGTGAGCAGAAATGTAAGGCTGTCTGCTCATGACACCTGATGTGTGGGACGGTCATGTCATTGAGTGACTGTAGGAGCACTTAAGATGATTAGACAAAATTCCCAGTTGGTGTGATGAAGATGAATGACAGAAAGCTCTAAACATAGAAAAACGTAAGTTAATGCAGATGAGTATTATAAACAATCCCATAATGTTAGAATATACATTAGTAGTGTGCTTCTTGACACAGTCACATCAATTAAATATTTAAATATAACATTGCAAAGCAGTATGAAATGGAACAAGAATGTAAAGATTGTAATAGGGAAGGCAAATGGTCGACTGTAGTTTATTGGGAGAATTTTGGGAAGTGTGGTTCATCTGTAAAGGGGACCACATATAGGACACTAGTGTGACCCATTTCTAAGTAGCGCTCAAGTGTTTGGGATCCGCACCAGGTCAAATTAAAGGAAGATGTTGAAGCAATTCAAGAGGAACTCAAACAGGAATCCCTGGAGGGAAGGCATACTTCTCAAGGAACACTACTGCGAAAATGTAGAGAAGCAGCATTTGAAGATGACTGCAGAATGATTGTATTGCCACAAATGTACATTTCATGTAAGGACCATGAAGATAAATAAGAGAAATTAGGACTCATAAGGACGCATACAGACAGTCGTTCCTCCCTTGCTGTATTTGCAAGTGGAACAGAAAGGAAATGACTAGAAGTGGTACAGGGAACCCAACACCATGCACCATACACCATACAGTGGCTTGCAGAGTATGAATGTAGTTGAAGTTGCACTTCAGAGAAGGAAAGTGTGTATGAGGCCGGAGTGGACCAGGGAATGGGATGGAGGTGTTACTAGGCCTCACATGGTGTTACAGGAATGAAGGATACATCCCATGGAGAGGTCCCACCTGTGTAGTTTAAGAAAGTTGATGTTGGTGATAAGAATCCAGAAGGCATGGGCTATGACACTGTCATTGAAGTCAAGCACACCGTGTTGTGCAGCATGCTCAATAACTGGGTGGTCCAGCTGTCTCTTTGCCACGGTTTGGCGATGGCTATTCCTTCAGTGAGACAAGATTGTCAGTGGTCATGCCCATGTACAAAGCAGCAGAATGCAGCTAACTTGGCAGAACACATGGCTGCTTTCACAGTTGGCCTTGCCTGTGATATGGTAGGCACTGTCTGTAGCAGGACATGAGTAACTGACAGTGAGAGGCTGTATGGGACAGGTCTTGGATCTCAGTCTTTTCCAGAGATGTGAGCAATGGGCCAAGGGACTGGTAGCAGGAGTGGAATATAGACAGATGAGGCTACTGTGTAGGTTAGGTGGGCAGTGGAATTGCACCTGCATTGTCCTTTCCTCTTCTCTGTTTCCACCCCTCCACCTGTCACAGACTTCCAATGCTGCACCTAGCAGCCCAACATTAGACTTTGTTTGATACCTTAATAATAACAAACAGTCCTCTTTTAAATGTGCGTGTCTGCCGCTGAACTCCTCCTCCATGTGGTGAATAGCAAGCTATCCTAATTCATATTGTTATCAGAACTTAAAAATCAGGACCACATTCACCTCATCTAAAACACAGAATGTCACCTAGTCAACCCAGGTAGGCCTCCTGTCAGTGCATAAAATGTACTTAGTTCCCCTGTTGATTGCCACATGGTTAGTGATGGAAGTTTCACAACCAGACAACAAGCCAGGCATAGGGCGTTAGGCATGATGCTCCGCTGTAGCTGCTGATAGCCATATGTCAGGCCTCCTGTTCTGCTGCAGCTGGCAGCGGCCACACAGCAGTCAATGTGTTAAAAAATGGTTCCGTTAAACATGTGTTGAAAACTGTTGGATCCGGTTTCTTGATGAAGGTAACCATGTATTTGGGAGACAGTGTGCTGTTCTCTTATTATTTTCTTCAGTAACTTCAGTTTCCATTGACACATGACCTACTTTTTCAATGCAGTGTGATTGCATGCTGGGGGCCGGGGGTGTTCAGTTTCAGGTTTTGCCAGTGTGGCCCCTTCACATGTCCCTGACCACTATGTCGGCTTCGTTTGCCCAAACTACCTTGTGCCTTGATACCCAGAGGTATGAGATTTACAGTACTCCCCTACAAGTTGTAAATGGAGAGGAGTGTAATGAATGTCAGGGACAGTTTTCCCAGCAAACTACACATACTTCAATGCATCATAAATAGTAAATTGGGTGAATCTCAAATGTATGGTCAGGAAAACCATTGAACATTTAGTGATTTCCCCTTGCAGTGAACTACACAAAAATCGAACATTCATCTAAAATTAAATAAAAATTGTTTCAAACTTACTTAAGAGTCAGACACTTCTTACACTATGTAAATTTTAATCGCTCAGACTCATTAATAATCAGTGTAGAAACTTACTCCTGTCTTGAGAGGAAAGAAATAAAAACCATGTGTTTCCAGTCCTATACTTGTGGGATTGTTCTTTGAACTACAGCTGAGTGCGTTCCCTGCTTTTCTTTTAACATGTTGACTGCCACATGCATATTGATGAATGTTTCACAGCCAGGGCAGCAGATACACTGCGTCAGGCACAAGAGGCTCTGCTGTGGCCACGGATGGGCTTGTGGCAGCGACTGTGTTAAGCCAGGAAAATGCACTCAAATAATTTGCTGTACATTGGTCATAGTGATGTTGATGGCAATCTTGTCCAATTTTTATGTAACAAGAGCTGCCTTCTGATTGAAACAGGTGATCCAGCAAACTCTGCAAAAAAATTGTGAATGGGACTCTTTCTGTAGGCTCTGCCACCAACCTTATCCTATTAAATAAAAATAGTCTTGATTGCATTTAAGTTATTAGTTTTATTTTTTTAATGTTATCCTGACTTTGTTTATTAAATAAGTTATTAAGTTATAATATAAATAGATCAATGTTCCAAAAAAATTTAAACTTTATATGTTCCTGGTGGGAAAGCTAGCAGTTTCAAGTAATTTTATCGCACAGATCCGTAAACTACAAAGTCTTAATTCAGGTAGGGACATACAAAAGATTAATAAAACTGCACCATGCAAAAATTTTCTTCATACCAGATCCTGTTACTGGTGAACTTAACAATGTTTAACGTGCAAATCTCTGTAACTTCACATCTATCACATATGGCAAGCTTGAAAATCGATCAGAAAATTTGAGACCTAGAAACCTCATCAGTAATTTAAAATTACGAACAGAGACCTGAAATTACATTAAGTAAATTTACATTACTGTCTTTTGTACTAAAAAAGTTAAAACCAATCATTTTTTTTCCCTCCAATCATCTAGTCTCCCAACACTCAACTACAGCTTCTTCTTCTTCTTCCTCCTCCTCCCATTATTCATACAGGGTAAGCATTGTCATAAGAACTGAAGCAGTTCAAGTATGACAACATTTTTTTTAATGTTTGTGCAGCATATATCTGAAATTGGACATGGGTAGGAGTGTGGTCTTTACCTAGTTGGATGAAAGAAACTGCCTAAAAACCAGTTCCAGACTAGCAGGCTTGACAACCCTCTTCAATAATCTGCAAGGTAGATTCAGTCTGGGGCAGGCTTGCCTCCCTGTGCTCCAGAAGTAGTACTTTAACACACACTGTTATCTATGTGGGTGTGGGCTTTCTATCGAAAGTGATAAGCTGTTTATTGCTATAGCAAATTGAGTGACCCTTAACATATACTTACCTGCAAGACCCTATTCTTTTGCATAAATTAGTGTAAAAAGCAAACTGCAATTTAATAGAATTTCACACAGGCAGAAATGATTTAAAAAAAATTATGACAGCCAGCTACAAAAATCCCACTTGTAAAGTTAATTTGGAATACTATAAATGTTTTTCTTGTTAGTTTAGGATTTTATGTATCTTGTTAGTTTAGGGTTCTGGCTCGCTCCTTGTAGATGAAGCTGAATCAGAAGGTTTCATGATATCTGTCATGTGGCAGAACATTTAACATATTTACCTTTTCTTTTAATCCAAGTGCCGTGATTGATACTCTTTAAGTAGAGGTCCTGCTAATCAGTATCTCTGAAATGCCATGTGTAGCCTAGGAAAGGTGCGACTTCTTCACGTTCTGCAACTGTTACTGGAGCAAAAGAAGATAACTGCTACTAATGTCATGATAAAGCATATTCACTACTTCCCTTTTACAAACAAACATATTACCTTGAATGAGTGTACAGTCATTAGTGTGATTTGTGAAGAACACAACATTTCGTACTACATACGCCTCGAAAGCTCAGCATGACCATCCACATTACAATATATTTCATTTGCCTTTTGTTTTCATTCTTGGAGAGTGTTGTTGCTCTTTGATAGTCAAGTCACTGCCAAGCTGCAATACCAGCATGTTTATTTGTTGCCGCCTCTAACCATTCTCTCATATTCCATACTGCCCATTTAATGTCTGCACATACTAAAACAAACACCTGTGCACAGGATATGTTCCACCACTTACTCCCTACTTCATATCATTCTGTCACAATCATCTTTCCTTGTAGCAGGAGTGTGAAATGTAATTTGTCTAAATGGCATGTAACACATCAATACGTTGCCTTGTGTTTTCTGTGTTTAAAGAGATGCCTGTTAGATGTTTCCATAGGAAAGACTTCTGCATTGCTGTCTCCAGCAGGATCATGTTTCTAAGAGCAATCCTACTGTTGTAGATTGTAAATGCTACTATACAGACCATAAAGAGAAGAGATCTTGCAATAGGAATTTTTCATAGAACCTGAACAAATTCTGGCCATATATAAAGACTATTAGTGGCACCAAAGTTAGTGTCCAGTCCCTAATAAATGAGACAGTAACTGAAATTGAGGGTAACAAAGCAAAAGCTGAAATTCTCAACTCTGTTTTCAAATATTCGTTTACAAAAGAAAGCCCAGAATTGCCCCAATTTAATACTAATACCACTGACAATATGAATGAAATAAGTATCAGTGTCAGGGGTGTTGAGGAGCAGCTGAAATCGTTAAAACTGAAAAAATCTCCAGGGCCCGATGTAATTCCTGTCAGATTCTGCACTGAATTTGTGACTGAGTTAGCTCCTCTTCTAACTATAATCTACTGTGGATCCCTCAACAAACAGCTTTGCCCAGTTCTTGGAAAAAGGTCTAGGTCACACCTGTCTACAAGAAAGGTAGTAGAAGTGACCCACAAAACTACTGTCCAATATAACTGACAATGATTTGTTGTAGAATCTTAGAATATATTCTGAGCACCAAACATAATGAGGTATCTTTAACAGAATGACCTCCTCAGTCCCAGCCAGCATGGATTTTGAAAACATTGATCACGTGAAACACAACACTTTTCTCACATGACATACCAATGCTTTGAATCAAGCAAGTCATGTAGATGCTCTATTTCTTGATTTCTGCAAAGCATTTGACTCAGTACCACACCTATGCTTGTTGTCAAAAGTACGATCATATGGGGGTATCAGGTGAAATTTATGACTGGATTGAAGATTTTTTGGTAGGCAGGATGCACCATATTATCTTGGATGAAGAGTCATCATCAGATGTAGAAGTAACTTCGGGTGTGCACCAGGGAAGTGTGGTTCAAATGGTTCAAATGGCTCTGAGCATTATGGGACTTAACATCTATGGTCATCAGTCCCCTAGAACTTAGAACTACTTAAACCTAACTAACCTAAGGACATCACACAACACCCAGTCATCACGAGGCAGAGAAAATCCCTGACCCCGCCGAGAATCGAACCCGGGAACCTGGGTGTGGGAAGCGAGAACGCTACCGCACGACCACGAGCTGCGGACCCAGGGAAGTGTGTTGGGATCCTTGCTGTTCATCTTGTATGTTAAGGCAATGAAGATACTATTTTCAGTAATATCAAGCTTTTTGTAGGTGATGCAGTTATCTATAATGAAGTATTATCTGAAAAAAGCTGCATAAATATTCAGTCAGATCTTGATAAGTTTTCAAGTGGTGCAGAGATCGGCAACTTACTCAAAAGTAGAAAATTTTGCACTTCACAAAATGAAAAAACATAGTATCACATATCAATAAGCCACTGTTGGAATCAGCCAACTCTCACAAATACCTGGGTGAAACACTTTGTGGAGATATGAAATGGAGTGAGCACATAGGCTCAGTCATGGGTAAAGCAGGTGTACACTTTGGTTCACTGCTAGAACACTGGGGAAGTGCAACTGGTTCTAGAATATTGTTCAAATGTGAGAGACCTGTACCAGATAGGATTAACAGCGGATATTAAACGTATGCAGTGAAGGCCAACATGACTGGTCACAGAGTTGTTTAATCCACGATAGAGAGTGACAGAGATACTGAAGGAACTGAAATGGAAGACCCTAGAAGTTAACATAAAACTGTCCAGAGAAAGCCTATAACTAAATTTCAAGAAACTACTTTAAATGCTTACTATACGAATATACTACGACCCCCTATGTATCCCTCACATAGGGATCAGGAATAAAAAATGAGAATAATTATTGCATGCACAGAGGCATTCAGACAATCATTCTTCCCGTGCACCATATGTTTCATATGGACAGAGAAAGGATAGATTTGGTACTCCTAATGGAGAAGTAAGAAGAGGGAAATAGTAAGACAAGTGTGTTATGATTGAAGAAGAAAAAAAGACAGTACCCCAGAGATGGATTCCCTTACCAACCACCACCCCAGGAACCGCATCTGCTAAGGTACTTCACTGTGGCACCAGAGGCAGAAGTCCCTACAGAATGGACTTGTCACAGTTTTGCCACAGTCTTAACATTAGACTGTGAAATGGAAACCCTCATTGTGTAGCTGATGCAACTGCATGTAAATGGCTATTATGATTTGCACTACCTGGTGCAGCCAATGTCTTGAACACTGCCATAGGTGGACTGCACTGTATTGTACAACAGCACCCCTGCAGCATTACTCAGCTACTGCTGCGTCTCTGCCGATGTCAGGATTCGAAATCTTCTCCTCCAAACTTGCTTAGAAATTACACCATTGTATTTAAAACATTCTTTTATTCACGTGTCATCGTTTATTTGATATGTACTTTAACTGAAGCTGCCATAATACTTGTAGCACAATTGTATAAGTAGGGTTTGTTTACAGATTTTGTGAAATGATCCAATATTTCTTTTCGCTTTCTTCTTAATGGATTGTTATTGAGTTCTACGTACATTTACTTACAGTTAATCCTTGTTACTCTTAGCAATGTTGTAGTTTATCACTGGTTGAATTTCTAGATTTTGTAAATTTATAGTTCTTTATTTTCTTCCTTTTGCTCCAGTGTTCCAAGCCCTGCACACTGGGAGCCAAATGAAGTGTTTTTCTTGTTGGTTTAGGGTTTTGTGTAGCTGCTGGCTCACTCCTTGTAGTTTAAGCTGAGTCAGAACACTTCATAAGGTCTGTTACCCGACAAAACATTTAAGAGATTTATCTTTCTCTTTTAATCCGGTCACCGTAGTCAATTCTCTTGAAGCAGAGGTCCTGCTAATCAGTACCTCTGAAATCCCATGTGTAGCTGAGGAAAGACTTGATTGCTTCATGATCTGCAGCTGTTATTGGAGCAAAAGAAGAAAACTTCTACTCATATCACAAAAAAGCATGTCTGTTACTTTCCTTTTACAAACACATATTGCCTTGATTGGGTGTAAGGATCATTAGTGTGACTTGTGAATTTGAGTAGAACACAACTTTTCATACTATATATGCCACAAAGGCTCAACATGCCTTTTTTCATTCTTGGAGAGTGTGGTTGCTCTTTGACAGTCAAACCCTTGGCTTCTGTTAAGTTCCTTAAATTACCTTTAGATGCATGCTAAATGGCATGAAATTGACATTTTACAGAACCCTGGGCATGATGATAAAATTAAAAATTTGATTTATCAAGCTGCTGGAGCATCTATGAAATCTTATGGTCAGCTTAGGTGACAGCTATGGTATAGTGCAGCAAGGAACACAAGTCTACATTTTGCTGATGGTCTGCATTTGAAGTTCACAGGATCACTTGCCTGATCAGGCAAGTGATCCTGTGAATTTCAAATGCAGACCATCAGCAAAATGCCTGTCAGCATTTTGTGTATTTAACAGAGATTCACAGAATATTTGAGGAAAGCATGAAAACAAATGCTAGAAGAGTGAAAGGGCGTTCAGTTTCAAGAATCACATTTGGTAGTCAACTGATTCTGACAAAGACAGATCAATACCAATTAGTGTCAACAAGTCAAAATGGGTCAACACATAAATTATCTAATTGAGAAACTTAGTTGATTGTTTTATGTTCTTAGAAGTATCTCCTATTGTATTGACCTAAACACAATACTATTGGTTTACTTTTCACATTTTCACTCCCCATTGTCTTGCGGAATTATCTTCTGGAGCACTTCATCTAAAGTAAATAAAACATTTGTTCAGCATAAGCAAGCAGTAAGAATACTGTGGGGAGTAGATAATTGAAAATCGACTGTATATACAAAAAATGGATGGATGGATAACACTTCTAACCTCTCCTGATGACAGTGTGGGAAAATATGATTATTTTTGCCAAATAACATAGGTGATGCAAAATGCTCCTGCTAATTGCCATAAGTAAACTTGGAGGGAAATCACATGGGCTTTAATTCCACAAAGCATGAAATATGAAACACACATTTCTACATATGGAAACTAGAATTGTGTTTCTAGTGAATGGTATCACACTAGGGCTGAACAGCAACCAGTGTAACAAGAACAACTGAATATGAAATCCAAAGAGATCAATCTCAATCTTTATGATTGAAACAGTTTCCATATGGAGACAATAGAAGTCTGTCCTCTTTGCAGATTGGGTTGTTGCAAGACAAAGTCAGGTGGAGAGTGTCACCAGCCTATTTACAGTACACCCATATTTTATACAGGTTTCTGTGCCTCTCCACATTATCTTTTTGTCACTTTTCCCCCTTAACTGTGGCACAATATTTGGGACAGCACCATGTCTTAATATGATCATTTCATTTGAATAAATTTGCCAAACAATAGAGTCTAAAACATAAAAATGGCAACTGCCATATTTTATAGGTTTTATAGTCTGTTGTTGATAGTGAATATGTATAGCAAGCTACTCCATCTTTTCCTTTTTCATTTGTGATATTGGGATGTCCATTAAAGTCTTTCACATTACAATACTTTTGCTAATTCCAGTGTATTTGACCAATACTGTTATGATTAACAATAACCCCTGAACATAACTCTCATCTTCTCTCAAATGGTTATGAAAACAGTGCTAACATTATTTGACACGCTCCACTGACTTTTTGTCAGAATAGATTCCCACAAGCAGTAAAGATATTTATTATCTACTTTGGAAAAAACGTTCTTTAACAAGCCTAATGTTACTGGCCTGCAACTGAAGTGGCAAAAATTATCACTAGAGACTTTTGCATAAAAAATCCAAACATCCCATTAACCTTGAGGTTGACATTGGTACCATCCTTGGGATACAGGAATCTAATCCAAGGTACCCATTCTATTGAACATACAATGTTCCACTGTCACACCTGTTTATGGTTGTTGTTTAAGCAGAATTACTGGATAACCAGACCAGCCCCCATACTGTAATCCCAGATTTGCCCAGTCAGTACTCATAAGGGGAATATATGAACTTCTCCCCAATTTGATTCATATTGATAGGGGGTATGTAGAGCACAACTAGGACCTCAACATATGTAAACATGGAGATGCAACTTTCAATTGACTTTTTGAGAAGATCTAGTTTGAAAATTTTTGATGTGTTTATATACCTCCCATGACCACTAGTATTCTAGGAGTATGCAGCAAAGCAAGGAAGCACTTTGTTTCACGAGGTTTCTGGATCGAATGTTACTTTCAATTTATTTTTTTTCCTTTTCTTTCTGCATAATTCCAACAACAGATACATGTGATACACGCCGAAACTGTGTGATTTCAGAGAACCATATATGAATGTAAACCAAGTTTGTTTTGCTGTCCACAAACTGAGAAAACCAAGCTCATGCAAAAATTCAGCTTTCATTACATCGTGTACGCAGCAGTAATTACTGTCTTCTTGTTTCTATGATCATTATCAACCTGTTTCATGCAGTGCTCCAAGATAATATAAATAAAATGTCTATACTGATTTGATTGAATTTACTTGTATATCCTGTTTAAAAATCAGTCTCCTTAAGAAATTTTTTTTTTCCTTTTCCAACAAAGATCATTATGATAAATGAATTTTTAAATATTGATAATTTGCACAGTCATGATAAAGCTGTTGTTAGAATTACACTGGAATGGAAAAAAAAGGTATGTACCAGCAGTGAGTTTTAATTTAGAGATCTTGTCCAAATTAAACTAAGTGCTTACTTCAGTGGCTGTAGACTCCTTGAATCACAAGTCATCACACGAGTACACCTACAATTTTCAAAATCAATTTTCTCACAAACATTTGAGAATTTCATCTTCCTGTTCACATATGTTTAGGTCCCAGTTGTGTACTGCACACCCTCACAGTATGAAGAGAATTGGTAAGAGTGAGTTCATACAACCCCCTTGTCAACATCCTCTGAATAAATTCTATATGCTCACCATTTTGACACTACTGAGAGGGGATATGGGTTCAGTCCCAATTTTACAAAATGTTGTGGGTTCACTGTCACTTGCAAAGTTAAGAATGAAGTGCACATAATTTTATATCTTTCACTAAAAATCACTGAATTAAGAATGAATCCTACGCCGAGTGTATAAGGACATCTTGTGCACAACAAAAATGAATTTCAGGTATAGTCCAATATCTGTTAGGGTGTAAAAAAAACTATATTGGACAGCTGTCAGTGTCTTCATGAATGGCAATTTCTCTGCTCTGCAGATTTTTGTGCAATATTTGCCAATTACTGTATTGATCTTGTTCAAGTGATTCTGCTGCTCCATTTAACAAGTCCAATGAGAAACATAAGTTTTAGAGGATTTTTAAAAATAGGTCTCATAATCTTATAGGATATTATACAGTCTAAATTAGGTAAAGTCATGTAAACATGTGTGCAACAACAAATACTTACTGACATATAGGTCCATATGTCTTACAGTATCCATCTGTGTTTTGACACAACAGTAATTAATTTTCCTAGTTCTAATTAGAATGTAATAACTGTGTGATCAAGCAATGCATCGTTTTATATTGAAACCTAACTAAACTCTGTCCAAACAGGCCTTGAAGGCCCAATGGTACCAACTGACCCTTGATGACTCAGAATGTGTCCTATCAAGCAACTCCTCCTTTTGCTCAAGTTATACAACTTTCTTTTCTCCCCAGTTCTATTCATTATCTCCTCAATGTTTACATAACAAACCCATCTAATCTTCAGCATTCTTCTCGAGTACCACAGTTCAAAAGCTTCTATTCTTTCCTTGTTTGAACTGTTTATCGTCCAGATTTCACTCCCATCAAGGCTACACTCCAGACATTTGCCTGCAGAAAAGATTCCCAGACACTTAAACCTATATTCGATGTCAACAAATTTCTCTTTTTCAGAAATGCTTTTCTTGCCACTGCCAGTCTTTTCTGTGTCAGCCACCATCAGTTGTTTTACTGAACTCATCTACTACTTTACATATCTTGTTTCCTAATCCAATTCCCTCAGCATCACCTGATTTAATGTGACCACATTCCATTACCCTTGTTTTGCTTTTGTTGATGTTCATCTTATATCCTCCTTTCAAAACACTCAGTTCCATTCAACTGCTCTTCCATGTCCTTTGCTGTCTCCGACAGAATTACTCTGTCATAGACAAACCTCAAAAGTTGTTATTTCTTCTCCTTGGACTTTAATTCTACCTTCAAATTTTTCTTTGATTTCCTTTACTCTTGAATACTATTAGGGATAGGCTAAACCCTATCTTAGTCCCTTTTCAACCACTGCATCCCTTTCATGTCCCTCCACTCCTAAAACTGCTGTCTTGTTTCTGTACAAGTTGTGTATAATATTTCACTCATTGTATTTTATCCTCGTTACTTTCGGAATTTCTAATCAACATTGTCAAAAGCTTGCTCCATATCTACAAAAGCTAGAAATGTAAGACTGGCTTTTCTTAATCTACCCTTTGATCTGAGTCATTGGGTCAGTATTTATTCACATGTTCCTACATTTCCCCAAAATCCAAACTTAAGTCAGCTTCTATCAGTTTTTCCATTCTGCTGTAAATAATTTATGTTAGTATTTTGCAACTATGGCTCATTAAACTGGTAGTTCAGTAATATTCAAACCTGTCAGCTTTCTCTGGAAAAGGGATTATTACATTCTTCTCGAAGTCTGAGGATATTTTGCCTGCCTCGTACATCTTGCATACCAAGTGAAACAGTTTTTGGAATAATTTTTCACTCTGCAGCAGAGTGTAGGCTGATATGAAACTTCCTGGCAGATTAAAACAGTGTGCCAGACCAAGACTTGAACTCTGTATCTTTACCTTTTCTATGGAAGTGCTCTTTTTTTGATAGCTGGTTATAACTGGCCCTCCTAAGGATATCAGTAGTTCTGAGGGAATGTAATTTATGCCGGGAGCCTTGTTTCAACTTACATCTTTCACCACTTTGTCGAATTCTGCACACAGAATGATATTTCCTGTCTGAACTTATCTACACCATCATCTTTTTCTATAAGTTTGCTTCAAGTACATTTTCTTTATATATCCACTTTATATATTCCTTCCACCTTTCCATTCCTTCATATCAATACTGAAATGTCTTGGACTATGATTAATGACTTGACAAAATATAACCACTCCCTATGGAAAAGGTGACAAATAATGGAAAATCACACAAACATTGCTTTACTTTCCCCTTTTCAAAGCATACAAAAGTGCAGCCATTAGAACTCAATCAACCAATAAAAAGAAAGGTTATTGTTGAAGTCCTGCTACCACAAGTGCTTTAGAGGTGGAGCACAAGCACTGATTACTCCACAATCAGACAGGAGTAACACTTTAACATGGATAGTTTGATAGCAAATTGAAATTTATTCCTTCTGAATAAGAACCCATAATCGTAACCACAACATTAACTTGCTTGATTTTCTAACAAAAAGGCAAGAAAGAAGACAGGATTATGCTTTTAATGCAATAGTTATCAGTGTGAGCAGATTAGCATAAGGGATAGTTCATTGTTTAGTAAATTTTATAGAAGTTGCCTGCACCAACTACTTCTTCGTGATGGGATTTATGCAACACAATGAGTTAATGAATGATTGAACAATCAAACGACCACTGACAGTTTATCAATGGAAAACGTTATCAAAATTTTGGAATAGAAGAATTTCAATAGCATTCCAGTATGAAATACACAATCACACTGTGAATATGCTGTAATTGGTAAAACATCATATGAAAACCCTATGAGACGGTAAACAAATAAGTATTTAAAATACACAGATGCTGTGAATGAATGAATAAATGAAAGAATCACACTAATTAGTTTCAGTAATAGCAGTTACTACCTAAATGTTGAAATAATGTAGATCAATTACAGAATTTAAGAAATAACATTTGAAATATTACAATAACAAATGTAATTTAATAGGAAGCAGTTGATTAAGTGTTTCTGACTTCATGCATTGCTGACATTTATTTTATTTATCATATTAACTGAGGAAAAAGCTATTAATCCTGGAATTTCTTCACTAAATACCAATATTTTAATTTTAATTATTGTTTGCACTGTGTCTGTAGCAAATGTTTGTCAACTAAAAGGCAACTGCAAAAAGTGTTTCATTTCATTTCATTTCATTTCCATGAAAGACAATCCACGTCCACTACCACTGCCTCTGTAGCTGGACGCAGCAGGTGATATGTACCATAAAGAAAATGTAACTACATACTACAGCGTTTTTGCGCTGATCATTTTGCTGGCTATCAACCTAATAATGAAAATTAAGATGTTGAGACTACGAAGGCACGAACAAAGTAAAGGAAGTGGATTCAAAAGTACCACTACATTGAATAAAAAATATGTAACAAAAACAAAACAGTTGACCGTTAAATGTGATTTATTTAACAGATGGTGTATCCGTTAAAGTACAATAAACATTGTTGACAGGAATTTTTTATATAAATATATTAACATAAATATCAGTCTAAAAAGACTGTACAATAAGGCATTCAATTGGAACAAAAATGAAATGCCATTATTCTAGTCATTTCTTAAAAACTGATTATTGTTATTAAACCACATTCTGTTCTACTATTTCAAAGTTTATTTGAAATTCTATAAACATTAATAGAGACTTTTAGAATCAAATTCCGATGCCTCTGATGTGGCAGCATTTCATAGAAATGTTGCTGTTTTCACATAATCAAGAACCAGAAGTCAAATTCAGAAAAAAATATTACTTATATTTATCCACTGAAGGAAATTTAAACAATGTTTAACTTTAAAAATTTTACAACTCATATGACACATACATCACTTAAACACATATATACGCTGAGAATACTGAATAAAATGTATACACAAAGAAATTTCATAACATTTTTAATGCTCAAAGAAATGAAAAAGTCGAGTACCTCATAACATAGTGATGGTATTTGTTGTTTAAACCTACGATTAAAATGCTCAAAAATTTTTGTACCATACTGTTCGACCATTTACTATTTATACTATCCCTTCCTATCCTGCAATAAAGTACAACATGCAGTCATTTGAGAAAGACAACAGGTGACTAATCTGTCATGCTATCAACACTGATCAAGTATCACTGTGCAGGAAATTTCCAGCAAAATGTACGTCCAGTACAATGCCAGCACCATAAAGACATTTCCAGACATTTTAACATGCGTTGAAATTCTCATGTAACTGCTGAAAAAAGGAATATTTCCACTGTGTATTAATAATGTCTTTCAATATACAAAGCTTAACTGTTTCTATTACAAGTACTAACATTTTTATGTTTAACTGCTAGTCAAGAACTATAATAAGCAGGTATCATAATACTACTATTATTTTCTGTACCTGGAACTTACTTAATATAAAATACATCTGATGTGTTCAATAAAAAAAATGCACATATGCAACAAGCAAGGTAAAATGATTTTACGAGTCATTTATTGAAACAGTGTGTGCAAGTTACCAATTCATTTAGACTGGTAATTCATATACCTGAAATTTTTGCTATGCAAGAGGAGCCAGTTTATATTAAAACTCTCACATTGCTACTCTAATATACATGCTGTGGCGAGAAAGATGGCTTCTGAAGCACTATTTACCCCTTGAGCCAGCAAGGAGTGTACAAAAATATAGTATCTTTAGGAGATCACACTAGCTATGCTACATATATACAAATGGCATCTCTGCAAATAATGTAACATGCAAGGTGATAACTTTACAATTAAAAACATGGATGCAAAAGAAAAACACGAACTTAAAATAATGAACTGTGTTTTTCCTGAGATTGTTGCCCTCTACAACAGCATTACGGTGTCAAGATGTTTTGGATGGGCCACTTTTGCTATCATAACATCATCTTGATGGACAGGAGCTAGTACCAGATCTAGTGCTTTTGCCTGAAATTCCACTATGTGCAGATTGCAGACTAGACATAGAACCTCTGAAAGAATGAAGACAAAACATTTTATTAAACTTTTTTCAAAGACAGATTTTAGTACAAACATTCAACCAACTATGAATTTCTAAAGCAATCTCTCAAATACCTGTAGTCTGATGATCGAAGCTGTTCATAGTAGTACATGACCTGGGCTTTATGAGCAGTAATTGAATCAATTATATCTAGTGGATGATTACAGTGGAATTTCCACTGGAGGATGTATGTACCCACATGACTTGTGACATGAGAGCCCTGAAAATATATAAATCATTTATCATTCTTATTTAAAATTGCAAAGTGTGCAACATGATTCAACAAACAGTGAGCATGAAGCAATAGAAATTAAAAGTATATTGTAGAGCTGCAAGTCCTTCCAATTCCTTCTCTACAATGAAGAGTCATAGTACAGATGAGAAACCTTGCACTCAGCACACACAAATAGACTGTACAGTGTTTCAACTGCAAACTGGTAAGATACATTAGTTAGTTTTAAGCTATTTAGGTTTATGCTTACTCATAAGCTCATGTTATCCATGCTGCATATGTTCCTTTTATATCACACTAGCAAACCCGACAGTGCTTCGCAATTGCTACATATGTATGGGACTTTGATACATGTTCTGCTATCCTTCTCCCCTTATCTATGTCCATCTCCTCCTCTCCCACCTCCATTGATCTCCTTGTCCTCCTCTTGTTCATAACCTCCCTCCACCCACTCACTCTCTGTCCAACTCCCCCTACCCGTATCTGCCTGCACATCCTCTTCCCTACTCACTCTGTCAATTTCCTCCTTCCCCCTCTCGCTGACCGTGAAACTTGTTTATTGTTACAGCCAATGAAACCTTGAATGGGAATCAAAATTGCTTAAAATAAATGGGTAAATCAAATGTTATCATTGGTATACAGAGTGTGACAGACTTCTCCAGCTGCCAGATCTGTGAGGAGAGAAGCTTCAATGACAGTAGTTCACCTAGTTTTAATTGCAAACTTGTAGGAGAATGAAGTTTCAGACAAGTCAGTTCTATAGTAGTATTCTAATCATAAACCCATAGCCATAAATACAGCTTTCCTGTTAAAAGCAACTTTGAGGACGAAAACAAAGGAGCACAAGTTGTTTATATAATTTTTGCTTAAAAGGAGAAGTGCATATGGAAGAAACAATTTGTCTAATGGTTGTAGAAAAATTTTTGCTACCAGTCACAATAAAAGATTATTTATTCATCACATGACCAGTTTCAGGTGTTTATACATTCATGTACATGTTTATATTGTTGGAGATCACTATATAAATACAAAGAAAATTATTTGCTCGTGACTAAACAGATACAAGTGGAACAATTGCAAGTGGCAAGGCAACATTTGTCGAAAATATACGTGCACTTAACATAAAGATGAAGCATCAGTATTACAATTATGCTGTGGTGACAGTTTTTCCACTTAGTTGCACATTTGTTATCATTATCACACCCACATTTCAGTTTTATAAAATTTGGCTGCATATTTCACTATTGCAACGTGCACTCGCGAAAAACACTGTGTTTACATACAAACAAATGAGCTTAAAAAAAAATGCATAATGTGGATCAAAAAACTTCACTATTTATAATAGCTTTTTAAGTTTCTTTGGCTAAGTTCTTTGTCCATAACCTACATGTTTCTGTACAAGCAACATCTTTACACCTCCTACACTTAAGTTCTTTGACCATAGCCCTTATGTTTGTATCTAAACACAGTGTATTCCACGAGTGCACATTGCAATAGAGAAATACGCAGCTAAATTTTATAAAACTGAAATATGGACATGAAAATGATAACAAATTTGCAACTAAGTGGAAAAACTGTCACCACACCAAAATTATAATAATGATGCTTCATCTTTCCGTAAGTACAGATACATTTTTTACAAATGCTGCCTCACCAATTACAGCTGTTCCACTCGTATCTGTTTAGTCACCAGCAAATAATTTTCTTTATATTTATACAGTGATCTCCAGCAATATAAACATGCACATGAATGTATAAACACCTGAGGATGGGCACAAGTCCAAAACCAGTCGCGTGATGAATAAATAATCTTTTATTGTAACTGGTAACGGAAATTTTCCTACAACCTATAAAGGAACAGTCACAGAGTTCAACAGCATCCTCTATGGATAAAATTCACTTAATTTGTCTAATGTTTTAAATATTCTACTATCATAGTTTGGTAATAAATGCTGCTCCAGTAAATATACCAAAAAGTGGGAACCTGGATATTTTAACAAACCATACTACCAAACACTCCAGCACACACAGAACAAAAACTATTAAGTGCTTCTGACATTTTTTTATTCCTCACCTGAATACTTTCACCATCATGGCAGACAACTGGGGCTTCAACCCTGAAATAATCTTGTCCTTCTCGCCAACTCTTCTCAATAACTGACCGATGCTCAGGGTCTGTTGCTAGAGGATTCATTTGCTGAATTGTCTGCAGAGGACCTGTGAGAGTCAGATGTATAAATGCAAGATCCAAATAAGAAGAAATGTCATCAACTTATCACATTCTGTATTATACCTGTTGCAGTATGTAACATCACGGGAACGCGAGTTCTGTAGACTGTGAACATTACATCCTGCCTCATTACATCAAAATCCCAAGTGATTACACTTCCTGGATCATCATTTGATATCAGTACTTCATGAACCTAAAAAAAAGTTTAATCTTCTAATGACACATGTAACTTTTCAAAAAATTAAATAAGAAGACATAATAACCTGAATTATGTTCAGTTACAAACAACTGCCCTTCCTGACACAAAGATGAAAGATTCTGCTTACCTGCCCTCTGCCTAAGGTGACACAGTGATATATGCTGTCCTCAGTAAGAGGACAGCCTTCCTTTCCCAATTCTTCCTCCGACATGTATAATGATTTTGGTACTAGGCCACCTTCCTGAACCATCGTCTGGAAGTGTACAGTCAACATCAGTATTTTAATAATGCATTCTAAATGCTACTTACATAAAAAACAAAATTTCTCACATTATAAATTGCAGTTTTCATAAAAGGTGAGATGCAATTATCCAAACAGTTAATTAAAGAAGTGTGTCAGTGATTACTCCACTTCCAGATACTATTAACATATGTAAATTTTGTCCAGTATCTGAAGCAGCCAAAGGGAAAAGACGTGTCACTTTTAGTCCAAACTGATGAGGGGTCACATAGCCTCCCTCTCTTTTTCCTTTTCTTTATCCATTTATTTTTTAATCAAATAACATTGAAACTTCCAATATAATGCTTGTTGTTCTTTTTTTAAATCATTGGATTTACATCTGGTGATGTGGTGAAGTTTTGTTATGATTTTGTATATGACTGATTTTGGTACCCTTCAAAAACAAGTCCTAGAAACAGCTGCAGTTAAAAAGAAGGCCTTTATTTGCATTATTTTATGAGGCGTGTTTTTTAAGTAAGGTCCGTTTTGTTGTAGACACTAGCAGTTCATGCGCATACCACAACGAGCACATGTGTCGTGTACCGGCATCCCTTGGGAACAGCTGTGCTCAGTTTCAGCTCTGCAGCTAACCTGCACGGTTCAGTTCTGTGCTTTTAAAATGTTTAAGACTATAAACTCACTCACCGCGTGTGAGGTTAGCTCAGTGATATGGTTTTTGCCTGCAAGGAACCTGTCTGCTGCAGAAATTCATTGACAGATTTGTGAGGTGTACAGTGATATTGTTATCAGTGAAAGCAAAGTGCGTAAGTGGGCACGAGAATTCAAAGATGGCCGTGACAATGTCTATGATGACTGCTCCAGTCGCCCTTCTTTGATTACAGATGATATGGTGGCTTCAGTTGAAGTGAGGATTCATGAGAACAGGTGCTTCACAATAACAGGTCTCGCAAATAAATTGCCTGACATGCCGAGATCAGTGCTTTATAACATTGTTTCTGAACACCTAAAGTTTAGGAAACTGTGCTCCCATTGGGTCCCAAAACTCCTAACAGAGAACCACAAAAACCAAAGATCTGAGCATGCAATGAAGTTCTTGACTCATTATCACGAAGAAGGTGGCAGCTTCTTGAGTCAGATCGTAACTGGAGACGAAACATGGGTTTCACATTTTGGGATAGGCATGGTGTTTTGTTGGTCGACTTAATGCAACAAGGAACCACAATCAATGCAGAAGCACACTGCCAAACCCTGAAAAAGCTATGCAGAGTGATTCAAAACAAAAGACATGGCATGCTGACAAAGGGAATTGTCCTTCTCCATGACAATACAAGACCTCACACTGCAGGTCAGACCAGCGTTTATTGGACAGTTCTGGCTGAGAAGTTTTAGACCACCCACCCTGCAGTCCTGATCTTGCACTGAGCAATTACCATCTGTTCCTCCACCTCAAACAACACCTCAGTGTCAACCGTTACAATGACGACGATGACGTGAAAATGGCAGTGAGCTCTTGGTTGTTGGAGCAGGCGGCAAGTTTTTATGAAGAGGGTATTTTAAAATTGGTTGAGAGGTGTGATACATGTTTCAACAAACTTGGCAACTATGTTGAAAAATACAGTGAAGTATGTACTTTCTGAAAATAAATTTACTTTTTTGAAATAGTCTTTCATTGTGTACTTATGTTCAAATGGACCTTACTTAAAAAACACGCCTTATATTTTATAGAAAGAAACTGTCGTATCTTAATGGAATTTAGATAATACGCAAATCATAGATCTGAAACACAGGACACAGTACATGTACAACAGAGATAAAACTAAGCCTTCCACAAATATTTATATTTTAAACAATCTGCAACTTGTTATACACCACTAGTCATCATTAGTTTGCTCTGATTATGAAATTTAATTTTACTCATGAGTAATGAGTTTCAGTTTGGCTTAACTGTGACTGGTAAAGGACTGTTTTGCTTTAAAAACACTATAGACAGTTTAGTTTCATTCCACACAATGTAATAGCTGAAGAACCTTAGAATGGATGTCATATTAAACGAGTTTCACTATAAATTATACTGCCTTAAACAAATAAAACTAAAACAAACAAACATGTGCGCACGCACGCACACACACACACACACACACACACACACACACACACACACACACACACACACACACACACACAGCAGCTGGCTACAACACTGTGTTTTTGAAAATATAGTGAACACAAATTCTAAAAACATTAAACAACATTCAAAATGTGTCCACATGAAATTGTTAGTAGCATTACTATCATGTTTCTAACACATGAAGTCTACTTTAAGCCCATAAACAACTTTAACAATATGCAGCCAAGGTGGAGTAATGGTTATATCCTTCTCACATCATAAACAATATATATTAAATGTTTCATTACTAATGATTATTAATATTACTTAGTTTCAGTGATGGTGTTTGTGACACTAGAACAAAATATATCTCCTTACAGATTTCTTTTGTGAATAAATGTGTCAAAACTTTGCATTTAAACATACATTCTAATTTTCTCACATCCATATGAACTGCCACAAAAACCTAAAAGTTGCTTATAGTATCTACAAGTTACTTCTTCAGTTTTTAGAAACACACTGTATCTATACTGTGTACACTACTTCTAAAAGCTATATCCCCATCTGATGAAGTTAAATAGCTTTATTTTTTCTGTAACTGATGCTGCAGGAAATGTTACTTATGTGGCTGTGAAGATTCAGTATGTCTACAGTCAATGAAGATATTCCGTCATTCATCACCACCCACACTTCCTGTCACGGCCTTTGCACCTACTATACATGGCTATTATTTATCATTGAAACCAAATCATTCATAGCAGCAGTACTTGTATTTGCAGATTCTGTAAAGGTAGACTTCCAGTGCCCTTGAGGCAGGTAAGGTTAATTTTTTAAAAATTACAATAATGGAAATTTCTGGATGTAACAAAATGTAAAATAAAGGAAAGGCAACCACTTTCATTTAAGCAAGCTAACATATGGTACATATACACACGTAACAAATACAGTATTAACTAGTTTCAAGCTTTGTCTCTTCTTCTGGTGGCAGCAAGCACACACATTCACACAAAGAACCATACATTCACACAAAAACACTAGTTAATACTGTGTACTGTTACACATGCCTATGCAACACACAGCAGTCTGCTTAAAGGTGAGTGGCTGCCTTTTCTTTATTTTACATTTTTGAATGTAAAATGGGCAAATGGAAGGTTTTTAAGGTACAGCAGTACAGTAAAGACATGTTGAAATAAGAAATGAATTGCTAATCATGTTGTTGGAGGTAATACGCTCTTGTCTTCCTCCAACCTCACAACAAACGCTAGTTTTACAGGCCATCATATACAGCACAAAAACTATGATACAATGTGGCATTTTCAGGCACTTACAACACTGCCCGAGATAAAAGTAATTCCAATCTGTGGAGATGAGACAAAAAGAAAGAGAGAGAGAGAGAGAGAGAGAGAGAGAGAGAGAGAGAGAGAGAGAGTGAGGGGGTGAGGGGGTGAGAGAGAGAGAGTGAGGGGGGGGGGATAGAGACTGAATCCAAAAAAAAACACACACACACACACACACACACACACACACACACACACACACACACACACACACACACACACACACACAAATTTGAGGTGCTTCTTATACTCTAAATTAATATAAAAATGCCCAGTATTTGATTTAAAATTCCTGCCAGTCATAAAAATGGCCATACATTCAATGTTGCAGGAAACATATCTCTATCTGGCCACACTTGATTCAAGTGGCAGCAGCACTGATGTAACAAACTTCACTTGCAGGGATTCACAAGCTTTGTTAACACTGTCTCCCTCCCACCCCCCCACCCCCCCATCACAAATCTAGAACACTGTATAGCCTAAGATGTGTCATAGCAGTCTACGCACCACTGAAGTTGAATGAAAGTAATTTGTGTTATTGGTAACAGTACAATATTTCTGTTACTAGCTAGTTTCATAATGGAAAAAAAATAAAAGGTATTCATATGATGCGGACTGTAAATTTAAAGTAATAGCATACACAGAACAACATGGAAACAAAGCAGCTGAGCGGCATTTGGCCCTCTGCCAACAGAAAAAAAATCATAAAACTATTTGCAGTTGGCAGAATAGTAAAGAAGAACTGAAAAAATGAGGAACACAAAATGTTCAAATGGAGGACTGAATGAAAAATGGCCAAAACTATAAATGACATACTGAAAAGGATTCAAGGACACTGTCAAAATGGCACTGGAATTAATACAAAAAAGATTCAAATACTTGCTCGTAAGCTAGTACTACAGCGGAACTAAATGGACTTTAAGTTTGAAGTTGGTTGATGCTACAGGTTTATGAGGCATCATGGACTTAGTATGCGAATCAAAAACCAAAAGATCTCACAAAATACTGCAAGAATATGAAGAGAATGCCACAAGAGTAAAAACAAAAAAAAATATATATTTTTTACATCACTTTATTATTCAACATTGAAAGAAAACCAGTGTGGAACTAAGCCAAATAGTGAATGTGGACTATACTCTTCTAACATTTCATGTGCCAAGTAACGAAACTTTTTCCATGAAAGGTGTTAAAACTGGGAACAAGTGGACATGAAAAAACGCACTACACAGCTGTCTTTTCAATTGTGCTGACAGTACTGAACTTAATCCAATGATCATTTTCAAACACAAAACAATGCCACAATCTTCTGAAATACTCCCACATACATGACAAGGGTTGGATGGACAAGGCTGACTTGAAATTATGGAATAACAGAGTCTGGGGGAGAAAAAGGTGCTTTACTGGAGAAGAGTTCTCATCTTGTGATAGATCATTTGAAAAATTCTGTGAAAAGAAATTGAGACAGGGAAATACAGAGCTTGTTGTTATTCTGAGAGGACTTAGTTCAAAATTGCAACCTCTTTATGTCTTGATAAATAAACCATTTAAAGTGTATATGGGACAGGAGTGGAACAATAGCTGATGGATGAAACCCAACATGAATTCAAGCCAAATGGAGCTTTAAAATGAGCTACAGTCAAACAAGCGTGTTGGTGAATAAAACAATCTTGGTCTAGAGTGATATAAGACATTATTATTAAAACTTTCAAGAAGTGTGGCATAAGTAACATTCCCAGTGCCAGTGAATACCATCTTATATATGAAGAGGACAATGACGAAGAGGATTTCAGGGATTTTAAAGGTCAAATTGGTTTTATAAACTATGAATTTTTTTTAGCCTGGCTTTGCAATCTATTTACTTAAATGATAAAAATGTTATTTTTTAAATTGATTAAAAACTAAGGTGCATTTTGTATTCTGTAGGATCTTATAGTCCGTAATGTCTTATAGTCCATAAAATACAGTATTATTTTTCAAAAATTAGTTTCATTATAGCAGCATAGTGACTTTTCTCATAGTCAGTAGCAATGTTAGCACTGTACTTATTTTCCTTGTTTAACCTGGTAAGTTTCTTCAGGTAACTCTGAAGCAAGTAACATTTTTCCTCCAATAACAACAAATTTAGTATCTATCATTTCTAACAGCATTAATTCTACAAGGCAACAACCATCTTAGATCCTAGTTACATAGTGAAGGGAAAAATTTATAACTGGTACCTCATTTGATCTCTCCGAGTTATACCAAACTGAATCAAAATAACAGTCAAATATTTCTAAATTAATCTTTCACAGAACTACTAGGAATTGTCAATTGCATCCATTGTTGGGGAAGGATGTATCACAGTGATGGGCGAATATGCAGAGGATGACAAAAACCATAGCCAAGTTTAATGGTCAGAGCTTTATTTTAATGTTATAAATAGCCCTTGTACATCACAACTTGCTATGCTCAAAGGTGGAATGTTTGTGTAAAAATTATCTTTGTGGACCAGTACGATTTCTACATCACACAACTTGACCCTGTTTTCTATAAGTAGTGGTCACAAGTGACATCACTCCAGGTAGAACATCCAACACTATCCAGTGCAAAGAAGAGACAGGTCCTAGGTATATGTTTTTGGATTGTGGCTGATTATTCCCTGGTGTTGTATGCTTCATGTAGTCAGTCATCCAGATATTTTGCTACATATCCATACCTCACTGCCAAGAGGCCTAAGTTGAATTTCTGCACATGATATATTTGTAATACTGACACTCTGTTTCATTTGTGAAAGAAGAAGAGCAGTCTTCCAGCTCATGGCCTACAGGACTGCCACCAATCTTCCACAAATGAAGTAGTGTGCAGGTTTTACAAATATGGTCTCAAGTTGAAACTGTGGAAATTGCACTTGTGTCCCATTACCTCCCACGGACATACATACAATAGTTACTGTACAAGAAAAAATATGTAAAATATTACACATTTTGTGGAAAATAATCATTTTCATAACTCCAGGATTAAACTAGCTGATTAGTTCAAAGCATCGGCTTACAAAACAATTGGGATGTGTATGTGCTGAAAGATTTTAGAACTGAAAAAGTGTAAACAAGGAATCAATGCCATTTCATGCAGCATGTTCAAATGAACCACAGGAGCTACTTCACTTCACATTAGTACCAGTTAGCTTAAAATTTTTCATCATAAAACTACATCTAGCTTGAGACCAGTGCTTCACAGTGAGACCATCTCTGTCACTTCACTTCACTTCACTTCACTTCACTTCACAATACAGTGCCAAACCCCCAATTCCATTCCCACCAGAATCTGCCTCAGTTCAGACTGTGCAACAACTGATAAGATATACAGAAAAAAATTGCCAAACAGTTCCCACCTTTACAGTTCAAACTTAACTTAATGATACAATCTGCGACAGATTTTAGCAAAGACAGTGGATGTTTAGAGCAGACTGCGATGTCTGAAAAATTAAAGCTTGCATTTTCTAGGCCTAGAAATATAAAGATTAATGGCAGGCTTTGTATAAGAATAAACTACTAGTGAATGCAAACTGTGAGTATGGACACCACTCAGAAATGTGGTACAGTACATTCTGGGAAACACTAAGGCTGCAAATTACATCATTTCAGTCACAGAGATGATACAATCTTACAAACTATTTAACTGGAACAAGAGTATCAAAGTTCACTTTATTCATGCCCACCTAAATTATTTTCCTGAGAATTTTTGTGATTTTATGAAAGAATATGGCAAGTGTTTCCATAAGGTTACTGAAGTGTGGAAAAAGATATATGAAGATATGTACAGGTGATAGTACACTATCATTGGCTGTTGAAAAGAAACTGTACAGAAGAATACCAAAGCCAATCGAAAAAGGTCCACAAAGTAAATGTTAATGAATGTTTGTTTTTAAACATCTGTGTGTCTAATTCTTACACAAGCCTTCTGTTGATTTAGCAGTTTCACAATATAGCTATGCTGTGGGAAAAAAAGAAACTTAATTTGTACTTTTTCTTTACTTATGGGAAAACCTGACATGATTCAGAATTTTGCAAATCATTTTCTTTTGACAAAGTTGTTTCTGATACTGCTATTCATTTCAAAATAAATCTTATGACCAGAGGGACATCAAAATTTGATACTTAACAATACATTTCACTTTTTTACAGAATCTCTTAAAAGAAATTACAGTCAGCACAGACTATCAAAGACAGATAATCTGTTTTAAGATTTTTGCTATTATCAAATGTAGTGACATCTTAGAAGATAATATGTGCTGAAATAACATAGTTTGCTGCACTTTTACCAAACAATGGAAATGACAAGGTAATAAAGATATCTCCTACTTTCTATGTTAGAAGACGAACAGCTGCAGGTAAAAGGACATTCTTTAGAGATTTTGTCACATTAGTGAATGTCACATTCAGTATTGAAAAAATGGAGAAATAGCTTCACAATTTCTGATGAGTTACTATGCTGAAACAACAGATTATTTGAAGCAACACAGAAAAGTGAACATGTTTTTCTTTTATATCCTCACGGTAACAAAGAAAGAAAGATGCACAAAAAGCTATTCTTTTATATCCTCAAAGTAACAAAGAACACACACACACACACACACACACACACACACACACACACACACACACACAAGGAGGAGGAGGAGGAGGAGATGCAGGTTTAACAGTACAGTGGCAATGTTGTTATCAGAGACAGAACATGCCCTGCTAGAGCAAGTATGGGCTGGAAATTAATGTCTTTTTCAAACGAACCGTTCTGGCATGTACAATAATTTAGATCAACTTCTAAAAATATAAATCAGGATTGCTGGATGGGTATTTGAAGCTTGCTCCTGAATGTGACTCCAGAGTGCTAACCGTTGCATTGTCTCTCACTGTGGATTGGTTGGAATTTAACACACTGTTCGCAGTGAGGTCATCTGGCAGCATACCAGTTCAATAGACAGACGACACAGAAAGAAATTAAACATAGCCTTAACTAAAGAAAGATCACAGAAATACCTTACATCTTTAAGGGAAACTGCAAAAACAAAATAGTCCAACTGGAATTTAAATACCTGTCTTATTAAATATTAATTGTAGCCTCTTAATGACACAGCTTGCTCACAGAGATTAATTAAACATTTAAAGTACATACTGAATATGCCAGCAATTGCAAAACTAATGCAGATCAATAGTTCTGAGGTTGATGTGGGGTGGAGGGGGGGGGGGGGGATCTACTGGTTACTTACAAATTGTTCATGAACTTATTAGCAACACATCTATTGGGACTGCTTTGGAAGATTAATAGGTGTAAATGTGTTTGCTGAATTATGATGCGAGTAAAGACAAGTAACAAACTAGCCTACACTTTCTGGCTACTGAAACAGTTATGAGCATAGTGGAAGAACATAAAAGCATACAGGAAATTAAATACTCTCACTGTGGTGTATCTCGTGATTTAAGCCCTGTGCACATTCTGCAGTTGTGTGTTCAGATTGGTTATGAGGTGCTGTAGCACTGTGACCTAGCACATAAATTTCTGAAACATGTAAGCAACACCAGCAGCACACATATACTGAGTTCTACAGCAAATACGCTGACAGAAGAAACAGGGATAACTCCTTACAGTAAAATACGTTGAGTCTTCCCATGTGTCGAACATTGAGAATGGGACAGATCCTGGCTCGACTGGGAAGTTTGGCTGCCACAGACATCATAAAATAAAAACATTGATTTGCTGTTACCAATAAAAAAGATTGTTACTTAAACATAACATAGAAATGCTAATTTGCTGAAGTACCCTTGCAATATAATTCTGGAATATAATGTCTTCATCTTGTGAGTAAAATTCCAGACAATTCTATTTCACAACTTACAAATGTACCTACTTACAGAATTTATATTCAGTTATGTAAAAAGCTGTACACAATATAAACCTAACTGTGCACCAAGGTTAACAATATATTGCATTTGCTTAGATCTTGCTATTTATCTTTCACAATTATGTACATACATTTTTATTTTTATTGAAGAAATATAAAATCCAATGGGCACTGGAACAGAAAGGAGGAGTCATGTTTGAAAGAGAGATGTGTAAACACAATGACACTGTTCCTCTGTTCCTGAAAATGAAGAACTTGTGAGGCATGATGAAAAAGAAGATTGTGATGTGAGGAATAAACCAATGTGATATTAGCAAGAGTATTTTACTGAAGTCATCAACACAGTCTGCAGTAAGGATGAGTATGATCTTTCTAGCTAGTACAAGATGAAAAGAGAAACCTGTAGTGCATTTTCGTGAAATGAGTTAACACCCAGGCGTCACTTAAGTAACTTGCACAAAATATTTCTCTTTCTTATTTTGAAACTTAGCACTAAGTTAATTTTTTGAACAATATGTTAAATCTGCATGTGTTCACACACACACACACACACACACACACACACACACACACACACACACACACACACACACACAGAGAGAGAGAGAGAGAGAGAGAGAGAGAGAGAGAGAGAGAGAGAGAGAGAGTATGAAGACAAGTTATTTCATTATTTGATACTTACTCTGCATGAGCCACCTAAGAAGTCTGGAATGTACTGCTCTGGAATCCAGTTTTCAAGACCTTCTGCTCCCTGGTAGTCATTTCCCCCATAGAAAAGGAACTTGCTACGTGTATTTTCATCTGTAAATTGATGGTAGTAAGAAACAACATTTCTACTTGTGCTGTTAAGAAAAGGCGGTGGATTGGAGGAGAAGAAAGATAGGCCAAAATAATTTTTGGAATTGAAGGAAAGAAGGAAGGTTAAAGTATAACATCATGTTGACTAAGATCATTCGAGACTTAGCATAAGCTTAGTTACACGAGGATGGTGAAAGAAATCAGCTTTCACTTATTCATAGCAACAACACTGGAATTTTCCTGATATTATTTAGGAAATGAAAGAAAACTAAGTCTATGACTGAAGCAAAAATCTACATTAATGAAAGGAGCTAAACTTGTTTATGTATGTATCTGGATTAACATTTCAAACTTGCAAAGGAAACAATATACCTTAACTACAATTTGATTAAAAGACAGAAAAGTGAAATGTACTATAATCATAAACTGAGTAAAGGTGGGGAATTGTATGCCAAGTTATTAAACTCAATACTTACTACAAGATATAACTGCCATCACTCAGGCATATAACTGAGTATGTTCACTTTCTCAAAAATACTTTATTCTTTGTGCATGCATAGCATTTCTTTGTATTTTGTGCAATATATGATTTCTCTTCTCAATATCCTAATTAACCTGCATTATGAGAATCAGTTT